>NC_071467.1:124498341-124746809 GCF_028500815.1 Rissa tridactyla
GGTGTATTTTGAGGAGCTCGGCAAACACTGCTGTAGAGTGGGCTATTCTGAATAAAACCAACCCAGGCTATCCAAGTTATGCTTGCTGCCCCGTGTCTGTCATCGTTCTCGGAGAGGAATCTGTTCCCTGGGGGTCCTTTTAACTGCGGTCATGATGCGGCTATCAAATTGCACTAATTGGTTAGGACGTGAAGCACTCCTGGGATATCCCAGGTTTCCTTTAACAGAAGGATAGTATGGGGAAAAGGAAGATTTAGAAGACAGTCATTGCAAAATTGAGTTATATGTGGTCTTGGAGATTGCTTTTACCTTCTGAGTTTCCCCTGTCAAGGTTGGGATTTTGACAGTCACAGTTTCCTATTTTTAATATTATTTTTTTTTCTCCCCTGTTGCTGTGTGATGCCACATGAATGGTGGGCAAAGCTGATGGAACAGCCGGGGTGGGGGAACTGAAACTGATGGTACACGAAGTGCTGCCAGATGCATGGCACGCACAAATGGAAACCTTGCTTCTAACAGTCCCCCCTGCTGAGGATAATACTCAGTATTACCTTTTATTGCTAGAAATAAAGACTTCCCTGATAGAAAGTGAGTTTCAAGTTTCACAGCACCTTTTTTTTTTTTGCAAGCGGCTTAGCTGGAGGTCACAGAGGAAGTAGGTGGCCCTGGCAAGTCCTTTGACCTTGTCAACACAACCCAGATAAAACCTAAAAAGGGCTGTGCGGAACCTCACAAGATCCTCGTACTGAACGGGACTTCCAAATTCAGAAAAGGGAATTTCAGCTCAGGAAAGGATGAACGAGGAGCATTACTCCATCACAGCCCCAGCTGCCCCTTGCACCCCCTACCTAACTGAGCAAGGAGGGACCGGCAGTCCCTGGGGTCCCAGAACTGTAGTATATTGGAAGAAGTGAGTTGTGGTTGAACAGAATAAAAATGAGATAAACCTCCAAGGGTGTTGTTAGATTATATTTGTCCTTGAGTTTAATAATGATGCTAGAGCCCATAGAGGACAAACTCGGAGAACATTCCCTTTGAAAAGAGGCAAGGTGAGGCCAAGGACTGTGTTGGGGTCAGAGCTTGGTGCAAGGCGGGAAGCACTGTTTCCCACGCGTTTTCCTCAAAATGTTGCAGTTTGAGACCCAACTCCATACCCACCCAAACCATAGCCATTTTTTAGTGTGCTTGCCACACTCTCCCGATCTGAGGGACAGTGGTGCTACCTGAAGGTTTCCATCCTTTCCAACTTCTGAGCTGCGGCAGTCCCACAGGTGTCTTGTACCAAACCTTGCTGTGTGTGGACAGTGAGTTTTCCCAGAAAATAAATGAATGTATGAATTGGTATTTTCTGACTCTCTAGATTGGATTCTTTTCACCATGGATTTCCAGCAACTATGTCTTAATCTTAGAATGACTATGGAAAAAAAAAAAAAGGATTATTAGCTGTGACAGTTACTTGAGAAGAAAAAAAAAATGAAAAAGGGCAAACTCTCAGCTTCCTCATGGAGGTCTCCCTTCTGAAGTCTCCCTCCCTCCTTGAGCATATGAGCATAAACACAGCCCCATTTTGGTAACCAAGACTTTGTAGCTGGTCCTGATTTCATACAAATGTCTGAATGCAAAGCAGTAGTGTATTTTCTTGATAAGGTTTATACCTGGACCACCAGCATATCACCTGCCAGTTCCTTCTGTCTAAATTGGCCTTCATAGGTTTCCTATCAGTTTATCAGTTACTTCTACTCTGTAGTTGTGGGATATGCACCCTGAACCAACAGGCAAATATAAATGCCATTTCCTGTTGAGTTTAGCTCAGCTATGGTAAGTATGACCACAAAAATGTCTGCATTCTACATCAAAATAGTAACTTTAAGTTTCCTATCTAACCCACAGAAGCCAGGAAATTCATAACCTATTCTAGGTTAGAGCACAAGAACATAAAAAGGGATTTTTTTATTTTTTATTTTTTTTTAAAAAAAGGAAGAAAAATAGAGAGGGACTACAAATACCAGTATCTGAATGTCAGGACAAAATTTTAGTCGATAAATTAAATAAAGGAGCGAGAAGGGGAGGGAGAGGACAAAGGATTCCCAATAGCCATCCTAAAATACTATGCAGCGTCTGATTCCTTAGCTGGGACATCTCTGAAATCAGTCTCAGTTTTGCTGGTGGGTGGATTGCAGGAGCAAACTCCCTGAAAGCTGGAGGATAGTCCCAGGGCTGGACTGGGGCAGCCTGGGGAAAGGCTGGGACTGCTTTGTTCGCTAACCTCTTAACGAGGCACAGTCAACACTTCGCTCCCACTTCTGTTATTTGTTTGGTTTTGACATTTTGTTGTTACAAGAGCTTAAAGATTTTTTTTCTGTCTTTCCAATTCTTTCTGTGGGGCTGTTGACAGCCTTTGGTGCACACACATTTCCATTGTTTTCTCTGCTTAACCAGTTAGTCAGATCTGCCCGTTTGTTTGCGGGTTCTTCAACTGGCAACATAAGAGATAATTTTAATATATAGTTTTTTAACATAGGAAAATGTGATGCAAAACCACAAACATTATTAGGGGGGATTCAGAGACAGGTGTAGGAACGAGGGCTGCCGTTTAATTTGGTTTCAAAATGGCCTAGATTTCAGCTGTTTCTCCATTCTTTAAGTGTTGCTTTAGAGTATGAACAACCAGGAAGGCAACACGTGATTTCCACTTCCTAATTATAAAAAGGGAATGAACAAAATTCACTAGAGCTGAGCAGGAAAAGTATGAGGAAGGGGAGAAGAGGAAAAGACAGTCACTGCCCCTTCTTCCCAGCAGAGGTGGAGATTTCCATGGGGGCAGCCCTTGCAGCTCAGTGCCTCCCCCGGGTTTCTCTGGGAGTACTGACTAGTCCCTGGGATGATCCTGTGTAGGCATTGCTGTTTGCGTGTTCTGAGGTGGGATGGTGCCTGGAGACACCTGCCAGTGCTGGTCAGAGATAGTGCTGGGTGAATATGTCAGATGATCCTGGAATAAAAACGTCCCTCCAGCCTACACAAGTTGGTTGACCCTGTTGTGAGAGACAGCCTTGACCCGTGTCTCCCTGGGCTTATGCAGCTGCAGCCACCATCTGATCTGCCTGGCACAGGGGAGCAGCTCACCATCATGTGGAGCCCCTTCATGCAGAGGGTCTGAAGAAAGCACCGAATGCGGATTGTAGTGTCCCCAGGGACAGCTGGAATCTTTTCAGTGGGTGACACTGAGGTTGCAGGAGGGCAATGACTGTTTTGCCCAGAGATTTTC
Source organism: Rissa tridactyla (assembly GCF_028500815.1). NCBI lineage: Eukaryota > Metazoa > Chordata > Aves > Charadriiformes > Laridae > Rissa > Rissa tridactyla. The sequence continues at coordinate 124,501,607 of NC_071467.1, forward strand.
CACAAAAGTGAGACCGGGGCTTTGGGGCGGTGGCAGAGGCACGCAGCAGATTGAAAACTGTGACCGCTTTATTGTAGGAAGACGGCAGAACTGGCAGGATGACTTTGAGCGTGCCCTGAACTGCCTTGCTTTTGTTTGCTGGCTCTCAGACTGTGCAGAGCTCAGGCAGGCCGGAGTGTTAAGTCTCTGGTGTCAGCGTGATTTCTCAGCCATGCAGAGCTCTCCCTACCGATAACGTCCAGGGGAGAACATGGGGGGAAGATCCCTCTCTTTAATATAGGTATATGCGTGTGTGTATATAGGTATATATTGTGCATGTATATTAGGCATAAATGAATTCAACACAAATTTAGGGGAACCTCTAGTAACACACATCCCATTACATAGCGTGTTAGCTGAATATTGTGGGGAAAATACGGGCATGTGCCAAAGTTTATGTTGTATTGGACTTGCACACGCTGAAACAAAACCACGTGCACAACCGCATCCATTAGCTAAAACGTGCAGAAGAAATTGCCAGCTAAGCAACTGATCTTTGGGCGGGAGTGCCAGCTGTGTTCCTACCGGCCTAAGATGCAATGCGAAGAGGGAATAAGCAGCGGAGGTACCAGGGGCGTACACAGTCATACGTTCCTCTTTTTAACCTCAGTAACCTCTTTTCTCCCACTCGTAGCCCACATACCTCCACCCTCACCCTGAGCAGCCAATGAGTATATGAAATGAAAACCATGTTTGTTAGTTATATGGTTCATGATGACTAATGGAGACTTGGTTGAATAAACTAGTGGGCTTTTTTTTTTTTTATTGGTGGTAAAAGTAAATTAAGAATTACTCACGAGCTGCAAATGGGGACTGTTTGAACTTAATATTGCAGACATGAAATTCATTTGAATGGGTGAGCCAAAATGAAAATGATCATTTGGAATCAATTTTAATAAGCAGAATTTAAATCTTAATGTCTGCAAGCCCGGTTATGTTAAATGAACGATCAGGTGTAATGTGGGTGAATAGTTCTCGGAATAAGAGTTGACAGGGAGAAATGGACAAACTGGGGAAAAAAAGTAAACAGCAAAAATAATTAATTAAAAAAAAAATCAGTAAAGAATTTGCACAGAAACATACAGTGGGTTTTTTAGGAATTATTCCTTTATGTTCATGTAAAAGGCACCATGCCTTTTCTTTGTATGTAATGCGATCTTTTTTTATTCATGTAAATAATAATCAATGTTTCTTCGAAAAAAGTTAAAATATATACATGATGAAGAGAAATGGGAAAGACTGTTACAGATCTTTGAAACAAAACAGCTGCAGATTTTTTTCTTCCCCCCCCTTGAATCTCAAGTACTTTTTCCAATCAGTTTTGGCTCTTTGCTACTGATAAATTTTTGTAAAATAAAGGTGACAGAAGCCAACGTTCAAGCACTACATCTGCTGCTTTATAAACATTCTGGGTGGATAGGTGGACTGTTTAATTAGCATGAGTGAACGTGGATCTGCTTGATTTGCTTTTCTTCCTCAAAAAAAAGCCAAGAACCTGGGCTTGTTATCAAGCAGCATGACTTTAGGAGAGATGCCACATGCATGAGACTTATGATAATCTGTACAGGCTGACAACGCTGAAAGTCAGCAGGCATTGGTTGTGGTGTGTAGACCCCAATGGAGCAAATTGCTCATTTGCAAGTTTAGGTTCTTTATCAGAGTACTTATATTTGCGTTTGTCTCCAAACCAATGCATGGATTCCTGGGAAATGGTAGTAGGGTAGATGTTTGCTTCTAATGTCATAATCAAGTAAAAACAGTGTCCCTCATCTGAAGCCCATACTACAGGGGCCATTAGCTGTGTTCCTTGAAGCGCTAAAAATTTTGATGCACTTGTGTACTGACTAAGCCTTTCAATTTAAAGCCTTTCTGTGGAGGACTTCCTCCTAGTCTGGACGTGGAAACATTGATGTATGCAGCGAAAATGTGTTCTCACGGTGTTTCCTGCCTCTCTTGCAGCAACAGCTCACAAAAGTCGTGTTCTCTTCCGCAGGTTTCATGTGTTGCTTAGAAGCTGTGAGAGATTGGGGTAGCCCTTTGGACAAGCGCCCAAGTGCCCCAGCACTCAGCCAGACCAACCTTAACCTCCTTATCCTGTCAGCCCTGGCCATCACGTCTTCATAGTTAGGTGAGAGAAGGGCAAATGTTTTTGCTATTTAGTCAAAAAAACTTAGTGTCCTTGTATTTTTTCTTTTTTTTTTTTTTTTTTTAAAGACATGCTGTCAGGGAAAGGAGGTAGGATGGGGACTGCAAGCCTCAGAAACAAATGCAAACAGTGAGGTTTGCATTGCACTTTTCAGTACGTTTATGGCAGTGGTTTAGGGTGAATGTCATTAATTGCACAGAGGTAACGGCATCCAACGGAAGACGTTTGGTTGTCAAATCAGCGTTGGACAGAAAGTGATCTCGGATTCCATCACAGCCCTCTGAGGTGTTGGCCTGGGGACCGCAGTGCTGGCTTTTAGCTGGGTGCTCTTCCACTTTTGAGGCTCGGAGTCATGTTTTTGATGCGTTCACCAGACACTAGGGTGATCTGGAAATGGTCAGTGTTTCTGGAAACCAGGCAGCAACTTGCGGGGGCAAGGACTTGCTGACTCATTTCTGGGTGCCGGGTGTTAACCCCGGTGTCGCATCCAGCTCGGGCAGGCGTTGCCGCTCCCTGGGAAGGAGGAGGAGGAGGTGGTGATGGTGGTGGTGGTGGTGGTGGTGAGCGGGCAGGAGCTGCCACCGGAGGGTTGAGATTGTGTTGGGGAGAGGTGCTGAACTCTTGGCAACGAGGCCGGTGGTAGATGCAGCTTTGGCACAGCCAGAGCGGTCTGCAAGCAAGAATGGGCTCGATACGTGCTAGACAAAAGGGCTGGCGGGGGGCCAGGGGCTCTGTGAGGCAGCAGCGTGTGCTTGTCCTTGGGGGTGAGTGTCCTTGGCAGGAGGACGGAGGGGCCCTGCCATTGTCAGCCTCCTCTCGATTGCCCTGTGGGCCTGGAGGGGGATCTGTTATGTGTTCTGTTTGTCATCTTTTGTTTGCGACTTGAAGCAATCCTGCAGAGGGTAATGGCGCTGTTTGTTTCTGACAGCCCTAGCAGAGCATCCTCTGTTGTTCGTCAGGCCTTGCTGGTGTGCGTGGGAACCTGCGGAGGGAGGCCACGGGTCTCTTGGCCCGGCACATCCGAAGCCCAGCAGTGTGCCTGGACCAAGGGGAGCTGGGACAACGGCTGGCCCTTGCCATGCCGTCTGCCAAAACACCTCTCTGCAGCTGGGGCTGGCCCCTTTCCTCCAAAACTGCCTTGCTGGGTGGTCGCTGGGGAAGGGCAGAAGAGGACCCGACCCTGCCAGCCAGCTGCAGAAGAGCCCAGGCTGCTCCAGAAGCCACGAGGGTGGCAGAGGAGCAGCAGCTCAGGGAGGCTGCAGATCACCACCTCGGCTTTGCCACCAAACGCTTTGTACCATGAAATCACAGCCACAGGATGTGAAGCTGAGACCCAGCTCCAGGTCACCTGTCAGGGCTGAGCCTTTACAGTGGCTCTGCCCATCCCTGGCTTTATACCCAGAAAAGGGAGACATTCCTGCTGGGAGTAACTTTTGGGGAAGAAAAGGGACACCGTGGGGAATGCCAGCACTTCCATACAGCCCAGTCGGCGTGTGCTGGCGCCCTGGGCCTGATGTGGGACCATATTGTCCCACTGTGTGCCCACGGGGTGCTACAGCCCTGCCTGAAATGTGAGGGGTGGATGAGGTACCATCCACGGCCCAAAAAACCCACCTCCTGAATATCACCTCGTCTCGGACAAGGAGGAGAGCTGCCGGGCACCATGTGGTTGAAAGCTGATGCCAGATCACCGCGCTTGTCACTGCGGACCCCATTGCAATCTGGTGGCCGTAGGGGCTGGTTCCGGCTGTATCACCTGGTAGAGACCCCTGTCTCAGGCTCGTGTGGGATATGTGCTGAGACGTGAGAGGGTCGAAATCACTCATGTCCTGAGAAGTACAAGCCGCTTTCCAGTTTTCAAGCAGCAGAGTCCCCTCGGTGGCTTGCACCTTTCTGATTATTTTTAAAAACATTTTGATACGCTGCCAGCTTCAAGAGATGTGGTTTCTGTCAGCCATCTGCTCTTTTTTTTAACGGGATTTTTAACGTATTGATGTATAAATGGCTTGCGTTTTGTATTTAATGACTTTTCTTCTCCCATTCCTGGTTTTGCCTTGCCTTTTTGGCCACGGAATGGTACAGCTCTCAGCCACGCACCCAGCCCCTGTGGCTTTTAGTCTGTGTTAAAGATATGAGGAGCATGGCCGGCTTGCCAATCAAAGGGGCTCTCAGGTCCCACGCTGTTAATTCAGGGTCTGTGCATGCCCGGTCCTGTTCACATCACCTGCTCACAAAGACCAAATCTAATTCAGGGGGATTGGGAAGTAACAGGTTTGATACTCAACGTCAGCAGCACTTGGAAATCCCTTTTGAACTTAATTTTCCTGCCTTAGAACTCATAACTTTTCTTTTTTACTTTTTTTTAAATTATTTTTTCTTTTTTGTGCTTATCTCCAGCCCTTAAAAATTAACAGTGAAGATCTGACCTACATGGTCTTTCTGTGTCACTGTTCTGTGATTAAATTAAGATGACTTGCAGTTTCCCCTATTTTCCTATTGCCTTTTTCTCCTTAGAAACACTGAGGGTGTTCTGTTGTTACTTAAAAGTATGTTTTACTGTGATTTCTCGTGTTAATTAAAGTGTTACGATATTTCTAAGAAAGATATCCCTTCTCCGAAGTGTTAATCTAGCATTAAAGCTACATAAGTATTAAAAATAAAAACATGCTAGATTGTAGACTTTCTAATTAAGGTCTTGTACACAGGAGTCAGGTGTCTCCTTTCTCCTGTGCATCCTGTGATGAATATTAGCAACTTTCTAGCCCCTAGGACTGGAAAAAGTGAATTTTGAATGCAGAAAACAATCAGAAGCCTCATTGCCTTCCTTTTTCTATATATATATATTTTTAATTTTAAAACCTTCTGGGCATTCTCTATGGATAAAAAAAAAGCTGTATATTTCATAGAGTATGTTCATGAGTTAGCTGATCTCAATTAATGCTAGGTTTGTAATTTAACTCTGTTTACTTTCAACAGACTCAAAGAAAATTAAAGGTAAAAGAATAATAGTAGCAACCATTGTGAATACATGGAATGATATGGTTTTAAAACACTGTTAAAGTGCGATATTAACTATCTGATCAAACCGTATTCAGAGATTTTTTTCACACAGTATTTTGCACTCACCATAAATTATTTCAAAGCTGTTAACCTGCACTGTGGCATTGAGTGCTATTTTGTTGTAACTCAGTGATGAGATTACTGTGTGAACACAGTAAGTGTGTTTATATTACTGATAGAGTTTATTGCGTGCAAACCTGGGGAGATGTTCTTTTTCACATGAGTTTGAAAGGGTAATAGGCAAATTCATAGCATATAAACCGGAATGGGGCTGCTGAACAGAAAGCCCCATCTTCTGGCTTACAGATTCCCTGAACTTCAAATCATTGGGAGAATAGTCTCAGGGAATATCAATGCATGCTTTTTCTCTTCTTATGCACTTTCCTGTCTACATGATATTGTCTAAATGCAGTCTAACCCAGGACAGGCTTTAAAATGTTCTTACGTCATTTTGTTGTACTTATTCAGAAAACAATCATTAAGTCCTTTGCCTTGTGTGTGTATCTGGTTCCATTCATTTCCCAGTGATCCTGTAGTTTGAAAGCATCAAAGAGATGTGAAGCCCAATACCGTCTTTTTTTTCTTCTTTCTCTATAGACAAAAAGCCAAACTATGTGTAAGTGGTGATAAAGCAGAATGGATCTGGAAAAAAAAGCTGTGATACTGTTACTGATAATCTTATATTCTAACTGATAATAACAGAACGGAATTACTTTAAAGTCACTTTAAAAACTTGTGGGTTTTTTTATGTTTTTCATTTTGTTGTGGAAAAAGTAAGACTTGTCATGGTCTGGACATGACATTAACTGGACAAAGAGACAAAATGAGAACCAGTGCTCTGAACTTCTTCGGATTTCTAAGCATTGTCTCTATGGGAAAGTGGCAAACTGGCTGAAACCTTCAAAAAGTTTAGGAATATTGAGAATTGACTTTGGTTTAGAATCCTTTAGGCAAGGGATCAATTTAAATTAAAAAGACTGACAATGGGGTTTTTTACTGGTTTAATTCTGTTTCCACATCTGTTTGGGTTGTGTTTTGAGGCTTCTGGGAGCTGGAAACTAATTTTTTTCACTGTGGTTTTGATTCTGGTTTAAATGCAGATCAAAAAAACCCAACGCCAAACCAATAATTTTGCAAATTTTCCTGGAGGTGTAGCCTTTGTCTTGACTGAAATGGTTTTGGTGTTGCATCTCTGTTTTCCGAGGCAACTACTTCACTGGTTTCACTGCCTTTTGAGCCTGAAAGCTTGTGGGAACAGTTAATTCCTAGCCCTGATTTTTGAATCCAGATTCTAATTTAATACTAGTCCTGCTATCCTTTCAGTCTATCATCTTGTTTCATTTTGCCTGGATGTGCTTTCTGAGCAACCTTGTATCTTTGAGGAGGGACTGGTGATTGAAGATACCCATAGCTCTGAAGAACTTTTGCAATGCCATTAGAGCTTTGTTTTCTTTTGATGAGAACTTCACTTTGCTACAAAACCAACCTTTTGAGACATAACTGAGGAAATTTGTGCAAAGCACAAGAAGTTCTGGGACCGGGAAAGGTGGCTTTTGAAATAACGAAATGCTTCCTGGTGAAGAAATCAATCACTGTGCTTGACGCCATCAGAAAGTGCTTTATTTTGTAAGGGAGCTCAGAGGTTGTGAGGGGGAAAATGGGGAGGAGCAAAGGAGAATGGCTGGGGCCTACCTAGAGAACTGAGCCAAAGCAGGGTCCAGGGCAAATTATCTCAAGAAGGAAGGAGGGCTGAAATCTCTCCTTTTGTATCACCTCTACTTCATCGCTGGTCTTTTTCCATTACTACTCTCTTACAGATGTAAAGCTCTCACAAGTTTCAGAATCTTCTATAAAGCAATATATCCCTACTGGTTATTGCTAGCCTGAATAACAAAAGAAAAGGAAAAAGGCAAACTTTCTTAAATCTGACTTCTACACCCACTTGTAACCTTTTGACTGAAACCAATAACATAACCTGTGAAAAACCCTGCTGTATGAAAATCCCTCCATGCCACCCCACACACATTGTCAGGGTAGTTCACTTTCTGAACTCTCTGCAGGTAACTTTGTTCCGTCTTCAAACACACTTCAGCTTTGTGCCGAGCTTTGGGTTAGAAGTCAAGTTCAGAAATTAGTCTAGAGGGGCTGAGAGGGATCTAATGCAGGGAAAGCTGCACTTTGGCAGTCCGGTTTCTTCTGAAGGGGCAAGTTAGAGCAGCATTGGGCTCATTGCACTTCATGTTCACTGCTGGGGATGTATGGTGAACCTCCTCGGTCATTACCTGCAAACTCACAGTTGCTTTTCTCAAGGCTTTTTTGACAAGCATATTCTCAATGCTGCAGTAACTGGTCTAGCATCGGAGTAGTAAGGTTTCCCCATACCTGCCAGTTCCCCTTGGATTAATAGATGTTACATCAGAAGGACGTTAATTTGAGGATGCTTCTAATATCTGTTTGAACTAGAACACATTTTTCAGGTAAGTTCTTGATTTAAAGCTTTGAGGGGAAAAAAAATGAGCACATTTTCAGTTCATTACCTTCCCTATTGCAAGGGGCATATGTCTAGCCTGAATTTAAGCTGCTAATTTTGTCTTGTGCCTGGAAAAATCAAACCCAACTCCCTTCTCCCAGTCTTTCACGGGTGTTTTCCACCTCCTTGGTTAGCACGTGGCCACGCAGGGGGCTGAAGCAGGATTTGCTGAGGGAGCAGAAACGGGTGCAGCTGTGGGATCTGCCTCCACCAGACCAGCTGGGTGTGGAGTAGGAACCTCCTCCTTGGGCAGCAGATCTGATTTAAACCTCACGCTCCACCCACAACTCTAGCCAGGGGACAGAGGGGAGCACATGGCCGAAGATCTCTTAGAACTATGCAATGAAGCATACTGTGAAAGTGGACATTGGAAATCCAGTCTTGTTTAGTGGCATTATCCAAGAGCACCTTCCCTCAGCTCTTAGTCATACCATGTTGTCGTGACTTTGCAAACTAAATTAAAGAGCCCTCTGCTGCTAAAAATCTAGTTGACAAGGTGCTTAAGCTGCTGAAGTGTATTAAGTATAATAAGGTCAATTTGTCTAGCTAAAGTAATATGCCCCCCCCCCCGACTCAGGTCAGAATAAAGGTTGTAGAAATTTTGTAGTAATTCTGGTTAAAGAGGGGAAATAACATTTATGGTGCAACGTGGATTTATATCATTGTACCTCCGTTTGCATATGAGATCTTCCTGATATATCTGTCCGTGAAAAACCAAACTCCTCTCCAGAGTGGTTACCATTCCCAGGCTTCAGAGGAACTGAGAGAAGACCTGGCCACGTGGACATCTGTGTGGGAACCAGCTGCTGATCTACATGTTGCCATCCATCTCTAGACCCTGGTCACTTTTCTATCAGGTTTTGCTTTCTTTTTCCCTAAGTTGTGCATCCTTGTAACAAGATGGCTTGAAACAACCTTGAAATAACTTCTATTAAAACTATGTGAGAGCATGGCACAGGGTATTTTCTTAAATGTGAACCACCTAAAGTAGCACCATCAGTCTAGAGTTTAGCTCTGCTGTGCTCTTATTCCAGCTTGTCAGTGCCGATGGGCAATGAATTTGCCTTTTGTAATCACTTCATTTACTTAAGGCCACGCTGCTGCGCCTCCAGCTTTAGCTACGCCACCAGAGTTCAAAAGCACGGTCATGACAAAATAGCCTAAACCAGGGCTGTTGTGGTGACTCACATCACTGATCCACTGTCTGCAAAACCTGGTGGCTGGTATCCTCACCTGTGGCAAAATAAAGGGAAACCTGCCTCCTGCCACCACGGGCGCTTAAGGCAAAATGTTTATCTTGAAGCAGGGATAAAAGCAAAACCAGTTCCCAATAACGTCTCCTGGGAGAAGTTGTGTCTGTTCCTACCAAGGCTCAGGGACTGCTGCTGTCAGGCAGAGACCAAGGAAGGTGGCTGAGATGGAGCACCGAGGCTGCCTCGTGTCTGCTAGAGGCTGTCAGACTGCTTTAGCTGTGTTAGTAACACATTGTAGTTTAAAGCTTCTCGCTTGTGCTTTTTAAATGTCATATCTGAAATCCTCTGCCAGAAGCACATTCACCGGAAGCAACCTCTGTGGTTTCAATAGACAATAGTTATGTCAAATTTCAAGATGACCGTATTTTTTCTCTGTATCTGCGCTTCTGTCATTGCTGCTGTTCTTTAGTGCCTCTGGACCTGAACACAGAAGAGATGGAGGGGAGCATCTGACAGCAGATGCTTTCACCAGAACATGTGAAAGCAGTTAAATACACCTCAAGAAATATTTCTCCTTTTATCCAAGACAATGTGAGAGTTGCAGACAAAGGTTAAGCCCATGGAAATGGTGGTTAATACCCGATTCCTAAAAATATGACTAGCATCAGTAAAAATGAAGCATAGATGACATAGCTGTATATGGGTTGTGTCTGATGGATGTGAACCAAGCAGTGCTTGGCAGGAGATCATGGGGAGGGAATCCAAAGGAAGCTTCTTGAAGTCACTCACTCACAAGCCCAGTACAGTAGTATCCTGAACGCTGTTAGTCTTTGCATCCCTCTTCCATCTCTTTTTCACAAGAGGATAAATTGTTTAGAATGGCACAAAAGCCACACCTGTGGTTCTGCAGTGGATTTGAAGGGGCAGCCCAAGGAGGGCTGTTTTCAGGTGTGCTGCCTCTGTGGTGACTTCTCTCAAGTGTGGTTGGGTGATGATGCAATCTGCCTCATTCACTCCAACATCAATAAACAGGGAAGGTGCACTGCAAACAGTAAAACAAATAAAGTACAGAGGCGGAAGGAAACCCAAGAATACCTTAAATTTAGCTCGATTTTTTTTTCTGTTATTAGTTCTAACTGATTATTCTTAGCACAAAAATGTGGATGTGCCCTTGCATTTAAAACTCAGTTAAATATGTGGTTGTGACCATGGGTTTCCAAGAACACAGAGAAACATCTTGTACCGTGCAGTTACCCTTTTCAAACGACAGAAGACAGAGGCACCCCCCAAAAGAAGACAAGCCTCAGCATCAACATGGCCTAATTCCTTTGCTTCCTAGAAGAGATCTGTAAAAATAAATAATAGTTAGGAAGCTGATTGGATCTGATCTGCTTTTAGGATAAACCCAAGGCCACTGATGACTTGATGGAATGGCTCCATCACTGCACATCAGTGATGTTTGGAGCATTTACTTTGCTTTTGCCTTTTAAGTCATGCCTAAGTTGATTTTGTGATACCCTCTCACAAGGTAGACAGCGGGGAGCCTAAGAAATTTTGGGAGACCTTCCAGCCCTGTGCTTCATTCTGCTTCTCTGCACGTGCATCTGATGGCCACCTCCCCTGGTACAAGCAACAGTGTGGATGAACCTTGAAGCCATTCCCTGTTTAACTCTGGAAAAACTTTAGAGGGATGAGGAGATAGGGAGAACATGAGAGTGAAGCTATTACACATGTATATAAGGCAATTAAATCTTTCCAGCTGTATCAGTATATGAAGTATATTTCCTTGAGAAAGCTCTGTGTTCCTGCTTCCCCTAATGAGAAGAAATGTGCCCAATTTCCCACTTCCCTCAAGCCTTCCTTGAATGTTTCCATGCATAAACCAGAAGAGGAGTGTGGAATTTCCCCTCACATACATGGAGGGGAGTGAGAGCCTCCAGGCCTGCTGAAAACCTAAGGTGTCTGGACTTCTGCCTTTATTTCAGCAGAAAAAATGAGGGCAAGAGGAGGCTGAGGAATCCTGTTATCGAATAAGTAGGAACTCAGCACTTTGTCTGCACAATGCTAAACATAGGAAAAATTAGCTGTTGTTCACTGGTGCATTCAGACTTTTAGGATATGCAAAAATCGTGTCTAACAACCTTCAGAACAAAAGTGTAGCAGCTATTTCGGGTTGGGAACGTTATGCTGCTGTTGGTTTTGTATGGTGCGAACAGGTAACCATAGCCTGAAAGAGGAATCATTGTCTTCAGAAGGTATTTATTTCTTACTGTGAGAATGTTTCAACATGCAGTGTTTATTTATCCTTTAAACTGTGAGTGCATATCTCCTTCCCAGCTAAAAATTGTCCATGTGACATTGTCATTTAGCACTTGCAACAGTGTTGGTAATACAGTACATCTGTCATGAACAGGATTACAATTTGGTTTCACACCTCAGTCACCTCTTAAATCTTTAACAATAACAAAATCACAAATTGTGGGCAGAATACAAATGTATTTATGTTTTCTAACTGTTCGAGATGTTTCAGGGCTTCCTAAAATGCCAGTGTGAGAGCAAGAGCCCTGCCAAGAGATAAGGCGGCACCCGTCTTGAATTAATTCTGATCTAATCAAATCCGATTTGATCTAATCTAATGTCTGTCCAACCAATGGGACTTCATTATGCTATCTGCAGACGTGATGCTCACACAATGGCTTGGGAAGTTACTCCTTGCTTTAGCCATGTGTCTCTTGGTAGCTCTGCTGGCTAGACCTTGATTTCTGGCTTCAGGGATTATTCCTGGAAAGGCAGGCAGATTGCCCTGACACTGGTACAAAGAAGTTGCGTCCTATCTAGAAGTAGCAGGTTTGGTTCTTTTAGGTGATCTGCTCCTCTGCGGAGAGCTGATGCAAGAGTAATTTTAACAGTAACAGCTGGGCTGGTCTAAGGAAAATAGCAAGGGGGAGGAAATACTTGTTACTAACTCAAATGATAGGCAGAAAAAAGGGACAAGTTTTGGGGCATATAGATTTTTGGGTTTTTTTAAGTCCATTATTGCCAGCTGTCTTAAATGGTCTAGTAAAAGTCATTACTTGTCCCTGCAGAGATTTCCTTGCTTACAGTACCTGTGGCTGTTACGTTCTTCTGTGGTTACGTTCTTCTTCTTTCTCCATTTCCTCGTCTCTGAAGAGTTGTCAAGTCACTGGGAGATATATCAAGTCACTTGGCGGGGGGGTATGACAGACCACCGTCTTCATGGAGCAGGTTCTAGATATGTGCTGTGCGGCCACCATGACACGTGCCATGCATGTGCTGCAAGGCTGCTGGAAGCATCCAGAGGACCTGTGTTTCCTACTGCTCTTCCACTTTGCTATGGCAAAGCACAGAAACAGGGCTTATTTATCACGTATTTCAACTGATTTATAGCTAAGCATATGTGCAAATGCTTTGCTGTTCTTTGTGAAGACTGTCTGCTGACCTGAACCTATAGAGTCCTCATCCTTCTGTGCAATAATCTAAGCGAAGACCTTCAGCAGACACCATGTCTGCGTCCATCTGAGTCAAAAAACAGTGGCAGGGAAAATCCCTGGGACGGGAACTTGGTCATCTGTGCTGGTACCCGGTCCAAGCTGGCAGCAGCCCTCCCAGCAGGATGCAGGCAGTGTTTGGGAGCCAGCGTGGGCTGTTCCCAGTGACCAGACCGGAGGCAGCCACATGGTTTTTGGAGGAGAAGAGCAGCCGGTAGCATAGACGCAGGCCATCCTGTGCTGGCTGGCCTCAGTGGCCAAGAGCAGTCGCCGGCAGGTTTAATTTAAAGCTGTACAGGTGCAGGTTTAATTTAAAGCTGTATAGGTACAGCTTTAAGGCTTAAATGTCTTTGTGTGACAGTGGGACGGCGAAAAGTTTTTCATGCCAAATATTGATGGGTATTTAATATACACTTCGGGCACATGCTGTGACCAGGGAAGATTGCCTACTGATGTTGTGTGAGTGCTCCTGATTCCTGCAGTGCCGTGGTGCGGTATGAGCACGACAGAGGAGAATCACAAGTGTAAAGTGCTTTAAGATCACACTCCAGCAACTTTTACCAGAAAAATACTCTTGATTAGAAGTGTGATTTTTTTAACAGCATTTCTGTACTACCAAAAGCCCTTTGTGGATATGGTTACGCTAAGGGAAAAGTAAAAGCTTTGGCCGGTATAGCTTATCTAGTTTGGAGCATGTGTGTCAGCTGCACTGTCGAAAGCCTGGTGCTGTAGGCAGAAGCAGCTCTTCAGGTGGAGGGCATGGGTCCACCAGCCAATGTTGCCTGGCATTCTTCTTCCAGCACAGATTTATCCACCCTTAGCAGTACTACTGAATTTTCCATTATAAGCCGTTTTTGCATGAATTTCCATGAACAGCTGCAAGGAGTTGTCTGTTCCCAACCCGGTGTTAATTCCTGTGACCCTCCCTGCCAACAGTGGTGCTCAAGTACGGTCTGAGCGCAGGGAGGCGTTGAGGACTGCTGCTTTGCCTCTCCACACCTTGGCTCACGACCACCGCTGCTCAGCCGCACGGCAGCATCTCTCTTCCCTGGGTGAATAGGGTCAAAACCCTCAGTTACTCTGAGCTGGCCTTGCTGCAAAATTGTATTGCTTGGTTTTCCACTCTCTTGGCAACTTGACTAAATTCGGTTATTCTGAGATCAGATCGGAGTCAAAAGAAAGACAAAAGTAAACAGAGAAGTTAGGAGTACTTTACTGAATCAATAAATCACGCATGATTTCAGAGCTACATGAGTATTACCTGACTTCATCAGGTCTTTTCATTTAGTGGGTGCCCACACAGCCTCAGCTGCAAAGGCTGGATCTGCAGCTGGCAAAACACTCATTATGCTGAATTTTCAGTTCTTTTACCAAAGAATTTATTTTTCACTGATAATAGATGTTGATGGAGAACCCTGTATAGGTGTTTCTGGGAAGTGCTACATGTTCTGGGTCAGAATTGATGGCTACCAGCTTTTCAGAAGAGATAGGCAAGGGAAGAGAGGTGGTGGGGTGGCCCTCTAAGTTAGGGGCGGTTTTGAATGTCTAGAACTCAACAGTGTGAATGACAGTGTTGAGTGTGTATGGATAAAAATCAAGGGGAAGGCCAACAAGGCAGATATCGTGATGGGAGTTTGTTATAGACCCCCTAATCAGGATGTAGAAACCAATGAAGTATTCTATAAGCGGCTGGCAGAGGTCTCGCGATCATCTGCCCTTGTTCTTGTGGGGGATTTCAACTTCCCGGATGTCCGCTGGGAATACTACACAGCAGAGAGGGAACAGTCCCGGAGGTTCCTGGAGTGTGTGGAAGACAACTTCCTAACACAGCTGGTGAAGGAACCTACTAGGGGAAGTGCCCTACTGGACCTACTGTTTGTTAACAGAGAAGGTCTTGTGGGGGATGTAAAGGTTGGAGGTCGTCTTGGGCAGAGTGACCATGAAATGATAGAGTTTTCAATTCTTGGTGAAGGGAGGCGGGGAGCCAGCAAAACTGCCACCTTGGATTTCCAAAGGGCAGACTTTAGCCTGTTTAGGAGCATGGTTGAGAGTGTCCCTTGGGAGGCAGTTTTGAAGAGCAAAGGTGCCCAGGAAAGCTGGTCATACTTCAAGCAGGTGCTCTTAGAAGCACAGGTGAAGGCCATCCCCATGTCCCGAAAGACGAGCCGACGGGGAAGAAGGCCAGCCTGGCTAAATAGAGAGCTTTGGCTGGACCTCAGGAAAAAAAGGAAGGCTTACATTCTCTAGAAAAGGGGCTTAGCAACTTATGAGGATTATCAAGGTATAACAAAGCTATGCAGGGGGAAGATTAGAAGGGCCAAAGCTCAATCAGAACTCAGCTTGGCCACAGCAGTTAAAGACAACAAGAAGAGATTTTTCCAGTATATCAACAGAAAAAGGAAAACTAGGGAAAATATAGGTCCACTGATGAATGAGACGGGTGCCCTAGTGGTGGAAGACACAGAGAAGGCAGAGTTACTGAATGCCTTCTTTTCTTCGGTCTTCACTGATAAAGCCGTCCCTCACACATCCCATACCCTGGAGGCAAGGGGGAAGGTCTGGAGAGAGGAAGATTTTCCCTTAGTTGAGGAGGACCGGGTCAGAGACCACTTGGCCAAGCTGGACATTCACAAATCCATGGGCCCTGACGGGATGCACCCGCGAGTGCTGAGAGAGCTGGCAGATGTTATCGCTAGACCACTCTCCATTGTCTTTGCAAGGTCATGGGGAACAGGAGAGGTGCCTGAGGACTGGAGGAAGGCTGACATCACTCCAATCTTCAAAAAAGGCAAGAAGGAGGACCCAGGGAACTACAGGCCGGTTAGTCTCACCTCTGTCCCTGGGAAGGTAATGGAGCGACTCATTCTGGATGTTGTCTCCAAACACATAGAGGAACAGGAAGTTATTGGAAGTGGTCAGCATGGATTTACCAAGGGCAAATCATGCCTGACCAATCTGATAGCTTTCTATGATGTTATAACGGGTTGGCTGGATGAGGGGAGAGCCGTAGATGTCATCTACCTTGACCTTAGCAAGGCTTTTGACACTGTCTCCCATAACATCCTCATTAGGAAGCTGAGGAAGTATGGGTTAGACGAGGTGACAGTGAGGTGGATCAAGAGCTGGCTGAGTGACAGAACTCAGAGGGTTGTGATCAGCGGCACAGAGTCCAGTTGGAGGCCTGTAACGAGTGGTGTCCCTCAGGGGTCAATACTTGGACCAATTTTGTTCAATATATTCATTAATGACCTAGATGAGGGGACAGAGTGTATCCTCAGCAAGTTTGCTGATGATACCAAGCTGGGAGGGGTGGCCGACACTCCAGAGGGCCGTGCTGCCATCCAGCGTGACCTGGACAGGCTGGAGAGCTGGGCAGAGAAGAACCTAATGAGGTTCAACAAAAGCAAGTGTAGGGTCCTGCACCTGGGAAGGAAGAATGCCAAACACCAGTATATGTTAGGGGCGGACATGCTGGGAAGCAGCTCTGAGGAGAAGGACCTGGGGGTCCTGGTAGACAGCAAATTATCCATGAGCCAGCAGTGTGCCCTTGTCGCCAAGAAGGCCAATGGCATCCTGGGCTGCATAGGGAAGACTGTGGCCAGTATGTCGAGGGAGGTCATTCTCCCCCTCTACTCTGCACTGCTGAGGCCACAACTGGAGTACTGTGTCCAGTTTTGGGCTCCCCAGTTCAAGAGGGACAGGGAACTACTAGAGCGAGCCCAGCGTAGGGCAACCAAGATGATTATGGGACTGGAGCACCTCCCTTATGAGGAAAGGCTGAAAGAGCTGGGACTCTTTAGCCTGGAGAAGAGAAGGTTGAGGGGGGACCTGATTAATGTTTACAAATATCTAAAGGGTGGGTTTAAGGAGGACGGAGCCAGGCTCTTTTTAATGGTTCCCAGTGACAGGACAAGGGGCAATGGGCACAAGCTAGAACATAGGAAGTTCCGTTCAAATACACGGAAAAACTTCTTTACGGTGAGGGTGACAGAGCACTGGAACAGGCTGCCCAGGGAGGTTGTGGAGTCCCCTTCTCTGGAGATTTTCAAGACCCGCCTGGATGCAGCCCTGAGGGATGTGCTTTAGGCAATCCTGCTCTAGCAGGGGAGTTGGACTAGATGATCTCTAGAGGTCCCTTCCAACTCTGAAGATTCCGTGATTCCGTGATTCATCCATGCCAGTTTCCTGTCTACCCAGCAGATGTCCAGAGAAGAACATGAGACCAGGGAAAGCCTATATTCATCCTTTCCCAGAGGACTTCCTTAGCCTTAACAAATGATGGCTCAGCCCCATCCCTAAGCCTGAGACAGGACCTTGGTATTTGGTTTTGGACAGGTATAATGTTGCTCAGAAACAGTTCAAAAATTGGATCCAAGTCTCCTTTTATGATCTTCAAATTAGAAATGTTAACAGTTTAAAAAGTAAAAAAATAAGATAGTTTGCTGCTTTCAGGCCATAGTGTAGCAAACTGTCTTCTGATTTACCTAGACTGAACTTAAAAGTCCAGCTGGTGTTTAAATAAAAGTTAAGAGTTTTGCTGTGAGCCCGTTTCCAGGGGGTGCATGGTTGTGTTAATGGCTGTGTCCTATCCCAGTGTCCCGGTTTGGGGTGAAGCAGAGCCAACTCTGTTCCATGAGAGGCTCCTGCTCACACCCGTTGCTGTGGCACCCAGGGTCCCTGACTAGGTTCTTTACCCCATGGAGGGGCTGCACCTGTGGGGAGGCGTGGACAGGTTCAGGTGACCCAAACTGACCAATTGGGTGTTCCAGCCCATCTGCCATGGTCAGTGTAACAGCTGAGGGGTCAGGTTGGCTCTTCTCCAGTGGTTCTTCTCTGAGGGCTCTTTGGCTCTTCTCCAGTGGCTTTTCTCCAATGGTTCTCTTTCTTCAGTGACAGATGCCTGAGGAGGACCCCATCAGCTCATCTGCCTTTTGATCCCGGTCAGTGTGTTCCAGTTCCTATTTGTCACTGAGTCCGGTCTGGAACCTTCCTAAGAACTTGATCTGGTTTTGTATATATTTATTTATATCATATCTATTTAATTATTTCCTTTTTTATTAATAATATTTCATTAAGGTAGTTTAGGTTTTTCCAAACTCATAAATCTTTTTATCTCTCTTCTTCCTCTCCTTGGGGTGAGAGGTGGGGGAGAGCATCTGTCACCTTGTCATTGGCCAGCCTGGCCCAAACCGCGCCACCCACGTGTAGAAATGTTTTGTCTGCCTGCCTAATGAACTACTGTACACAAAGTAGAGGGAAGAAAAACTGCAGTAAGGGATTAGAGGTGGTGGGGAAAGGAATATGATAGAGACAGTAGAAGAGAACCGAGAGAGAAGAGGCAGATCTTGGGGATAATTAAAAATAATTAACTAGAATAGGAAAGTAGGAGTGAAGGCAAAATTCCTTTCATCTAAGTGCTGGGGCACAGTTTGTCCTTAACTCTACCTATGGGGTGCTGCTGAAAGGGAAACCCCCTTTCCCCCACTCTGGCCCAGATGAGTGCACCCAACGGGGTCCACGGCGGCCGTGGGGCTGCTAGATCCCCTGCACAGGGGAGGAGAGGGTGTGTGGGCAGGAGTTCCAGCAGCTCTTGGATCAGCTTAGCTGTAGCATCAAGCTGCATCTGGGACATTTAGAGACAAGCGGATGCCAAATACCTCAGAGTGTCTCTGCAGTCAGTGGAGAGAAATAACGCCTCTCGTGATGGGGTGAAACCTCGCCTCTCTCCTGTGGCTATGAAGAGCGCTTCAGGCAGACAGCCTACAAGTCTCAGTAAGATGCCTAGTATCAAGTGGACAAATCCTCCCCTTTCTCCAGGGAAATCCTGTGTGCAGTGGAAGTATAAGAAAAGAAAAAGACAAATCAAAAGAGGCACAGTAACTGATACCATGTTCTATTATGGATTACATAGGGTTTACTATGTAAGCACCATGAGTCTGTACACAGGCACACTCACTTGTGCCTCTGGTATGAGCAACAGAAACCTCACATGCTCATATATATCTAGTATGAAGCACACAGGGCATAAAAGGAAAACTTCTGTAAACAAATTTGTCAGCGTTTGGACCCTGCATTAACAATGCTGTAAGACTACCAATAGGTGGGTTGTCCCGGGAAGGAAAGTAACATGACTGTTATATTTCCCATTTTTGAAAGGGCAAATTGATAGCCCTTGTGCCAATACACCACTGCCCATAAGCAGGCAAACGTCTACTGCACATGCGGGAGATAGGGCACAGCAGGGAACTGCAACACTAGCACTTAGCGGATTGCATGTCAGCCTCTTCTCAGTGGGCTTTGCAAGCCCATCAAGGACAGAGATAGAAGAGAGGGGATTTTGCCTCCTACTGAGAGGCTGTGAGAGCAAAATGCAGCTACACAAATGCTTTTCTCCTCTGCAGTAGACATGTTGCATGAAAAAAGAGTCTCAAGAGCAAAGGGTAATGGGAACGGTTACCTGCGCCATGTGAAATGTTCGCCCTGTAGTGTAACAAAACACTGCAGAGAAGACTCATTGAAAGGGTTTGGGCAGAATTCTCTTTTTCTACATGCTCACTATATGAGCGATGAAAGATGAGTCTGTGTCCTGCTCACAGGTCAGGACTCCACTATACCAGTGGACTGACAGATTCCCAACAGAAAGACACTCCTTTTCTTGGAGAACTCACAGTCTGACAGCTGACAAGAAGCTCCGAACAGAGACCCAGGTATGCCAACCAGTCAGAAATGGCGGGGAGTTTCTGCTCAGTGCTCTGTCTGCTTGCTCACTTAATGAAGAAGTGTGGGTTGGAAATGAAGTTGTTGCCCTTTGCTGTAGCTTTTGCAGAACGGTAGGGGTTGGAAGGGACCTGTGGAGATCATCTAGGAATGCATCCAGGCGTGTTTTGAATATCTCCAGAGAAGGAGACTCCATAACCTCTCTGGGCAGCCTGTTCCAGTGCTCTGTCACCGTCAAAGTAAAGAAGTTTTTCCTTATGTTCAGATGGAATTTCCTGTACTCTGGTTTGTGCCCATTGCCCCTTGTCCTGTCAATGGGCACCACTGAAAAGAGTCTGGCCCCATCCTCTCAACACCTGCCCTTTAGATATTTATAAGCATTGATAAGGTCTCCTCCAGGCTAAACAGACTCTCCCTTTTCTCATAAGAGAGATGCTTCAGTCCCTTGATCATCTTCATAGCCCTCCACTGGGCTTTGTGGAAATGCATCTCATCAAAGCACAGAGTTAAGAATTATTAGAGTGAGTGCTGGGGAATTAATTAACCTGGTCACACTTGTGTGAGACGAAAGGCATGAATCTCAGTGGTGACTGGGTTATGAACCCCAGGACAGGGGCTGCTTGTCTGTCATGTGGTGGTCTCGAATCTGGCCTGGATGTGGCATTTAGTATGGCTTAAATGTGCCCTTGTGCTGGGCATGGGGAGGGAAGGTGACTCTTGAATAAGAGCCGTCGTCTTTGACATAAAAACCTGGCCACGAAACCTGTCAATGAAATTGCAAATTAGAGAAAGCGTAGCTACAGCCCTAGTCTGAAGAAGGCTGCGTGTCTTCGTGGCTACAAGCAGGTCATGTAGAGCACTAAATGAGCTGCACAAGCACCTCTATGGCACGGCCGCAGCGCTGCACGTCCGGCGAGCTGCACTTGCTCTCACCTCTCCTGGCCATAAACCCCTAAGGCCTCATTCTTCTGGCTTCATCATTAACGCCGCTTCCAAGTTTGGTTAGTGGGTGTAAAATGCCACCAATTAGTAAGGCATCATTTTACCACCACTTCACACTGCTGTAAAATGAGAATGTAGGCTATGGAGCAGCAAAGAACTGAGCCCCGAGTATTCACTTCATTAGAGAATCTGTTGTGTATGAATGGGAAATAACGAGGGCAATCACATCCATACTGGAATTACACAGCCTGCTTGAGCTTGGCTGTTGAGCTTGGCTGCCTAGCTTGGGCTAGGCTGTTTAATGGAAAAGGAGAGCAACAGAATAGGAAAATTATTAAATTAATATGCAGTGCCAGTGGATTTGGAGCAGGGAGTGAATTTTACTTCCCATTTTCCTGCTCCTATGTGAAACTTCAAGCAGCACCCTGCTCTAATGTGTTTAAAATAATTTGTATAAATATATAATACATGTGTATGGAAGCACGTGTGTATGTAGATAGTGTAAAGTATATATTTGGGGATGACGCTGTTCTCAATATGTTTTCCAGGGTAATTCTGTTTAAAAGAAAAATTTTTTGCCCTTTCATGTGGATTCTCACAGTCTTTGCATGTGTCTTGCCTGTGGAAGGTAGGTACTTTTTTATTTTTTCCTAGTTTAGTTTGATTTTGTGTGCTCTTTTTTTTTTTTTTTTAGGTCTGCTTTGCCGTAGGCCCTGAAAACAATAATAAAAAAATACTGTGGCAGTTGCTTCCATGTGGCTTGCCAAAGGGGTGTTAAGAAATTTTCCTCGTTGTTCTGTATGTGTGAGCTGCGAAGAGGTGATAAATTGCTGAAGGAAATTAAAGTGGGGGGTTGAAGCTAAAGTTTTGTACTCCTCTGATTTGGGCAGCCTTGGATTACAAGCTGCTGGTTGTGTTGGAAATCAAAAGGTTAGTTGCTCTCTCTGACTTACCCAGGAGTGCTGCAAGGACAGATTAATAGATAAAAACATCACGCAGCCTCTGGTGCTCCCTGTGCTTGTTTTGCTCAGGTGCTGGAAAGAGAAACCATGGTGTATCAGAGAGGAGCAGCTAAAGTGGTAATCGTAGTACTTTGGACAAGCAGTCATTTCTAATCGTGGAGATTCCCACAGGCCGGGGCTCTTGCCCTGCCCTCCCCTTGCTGCAGCGCGGAGGCACCCAGCGCCCGTCGGCTCCTCCTGCATCGCTCGCTGGCTGTCAGCGCAGGCGGATGGCTATGGGCTCGAAAGTTGTTTCCTTGGATTCTTTCGAGGCCATTTAGCAACTGGCGCCTCTCAGTGAGCGACGCTTTGCTGCGAGTGGGGAATTCGCGGCTGCCAGAACGCTGGTCGCAGCTCGGTTATTTTGCTTTACCTTACAGTGCCCTCAATGCACCCGCCCTTTCCAAAATTCAGATCTTTTTCATTGCATTTCATCCATAGTGCTGCTTCACAGGACCACATGAAGAGGTTTTCTTTCCCTCTCTCCTTCCCCCAAGTCCCAGGCTTTTGCCATTTTGCCTTCAGCATCATCAGCTGAACAGAAATAACGCTGGCTGTTAGCTAGAGCTTTGAGTCCAAATGTTTTGCAATGGCTTGCGAAGGAAGGGAAGCCTTGTGGGCTCTGGCTTGTGGGTGGGGACACCAAGCCATGGGGCTGTGGCAGGAGTAACCCTCCGTTATTCAGCAGCAGGCAAGGAAGGCTGGCCAGACCGGGTGATGGATCGGAGCAGCATGCGGTTGCACTGCTAGCCAGGACCTTCAGGCTTCGCTGCGCTGTCTTACTTTAAACCTGCCTGAAGCTTGCTTCAAACCCAGCTCTGACACTGGGCTGAGAGACAGGTGCTCAGAAAGCTGCCCGCATCTGAGCTGTTGCCGCCCGTCTCTGCTGCTTGGGATGGCTCCTTGGCCACAGGAGCAATAGGTCGAGACCAGCATTTGCAGCCGCAGTTCACAGTCCGGCCCCCTTCTGCAAGCTGGTTTTCTCTGTCT
Source organism: Rissa tridactyla (assembly GCF_028500815.1). Classification (NCBI taxonomy): domain Eukaryota; kingdom Metazoa; phylum Chordata; class Aves; order Charadriiformes; family Laridae; genus Rissa; species Rissa tridactyla. Next base: position 124,523,734 of record NC_071467.1, read on the forward strand.
TCGGTGGCTGTAACCTGGGAGGCAGCGAGGTGCGAGCCAGCAGCCTGCTTCACGCTTTCGGGCTGGGGGCAGAAAAGCAGGGGCAGTAACAGCTACAGCCCCCAGCATGCCTCCGATGGCCTTACTGCAACTGGCAGGACTGAAGAGGAGAGTGGGATGTGCCTGCCGAGATCAGCTGGATGTCGTGATGCAAAGGGGCAGGGGTTTCCCGAGCTGACAGTCAGGCTGGAGCTGCAGTGTCGATGTCCCAAGTCTACCACTTACTTGCGAGACTATCGTTGCTTGAAAGACCCATATTTTTTGTTTGTTTGCAAGGCTGTGAAAATACACACATGCAAAAACACATATCCGGGATGAGGCTGAGTTGAGACATCAACGTTCACCTTCCTACAGAGGTGCGTGAGGCTGAGGCAGCAGCTCGCCCGTGTGCAGCCTGGCACGGTGTGCAGCAGAGCTGCCGCCAAATGCTGATGGGCAAGGGGATTCCGGCCACTTTGGGTCACCTCCGGCACGCAGCAGTGCAAAAGCATGTACCGCCCAGCTGCAGAGAGGGTGCATGAAGGAGGAAGAGGATCGCATCAGCCCTTTTTCTGTTCTATGCCTTCGCCCCGTGAAACACCCCACAGTGTTGCTGCCCAGTGAGGAGCGGGCTGAAGACCCAGCACAGCAGGTTGTGATGTCTAGCAGGTCAGGAATGACCCGTGCAGAGGTTAGGCACCGATGCAGAAGCAGGCATCTCCTCCATCCCTCCAGGAAAAAGGGATTAAAAATGGGGGAATCGCCCTTTAACCTATTTATCTGCCCCAAACACCTTTGTTAAAAATAAATATTGCCAATTGACAAAGAAAATCGCACTGTTAAGGCAAGTTTACAAAGCTATTCAAAGCAGCAATGGCAAAACATTAAAACTGAAAGTAACAGCACACTGCCCTCAAATCGGCATTGTTTGCTGTTCGCTTCTGAACTGTGGGCCATGTAGGGGGGGACCAGCTGCATGGGGGGAACCAGGTAGGAACAGGTGGGAGTTTCTGCAAGCATGGACAGTACCACGCTGCCCTGTCTGCTGCAGTAGCACTGGGCACAGTCATGGACCATCTCAAAGGGTCTGGGAAGACATGTCCCATCGTGGAACGTGAAAAAAAGAGGAGTGAAAAAACATGATGTTGTCATAGAATCATAGAAGGTGTTGGGTTGGAAGGGACCTTTAAAGGTCATCTAGTCCAACCTTCCTGCAGTAAGCAGGGACATCTTCAACTAGATCAGGTTGCTCAGAGCTGCATCAAGCCTGGCCTTGAATGTCTCCAGGCATGGGGCCTCCACCACCTCTTTGGGCAACTTGTTCCAGTGTTTCACCACCCTCATTGTAAAGAACTTCGTCCTAATGGCTAATCTAAACCTTCCCTGCTCTAGTTTAACACCATTGCCCCTCGTCCTGTCGCTACATGCCCTTGCAAACAGCCCCTCCCCAGCTTTCTTATAGGCCCTCTTCAGGTACTGGAAGGCCGCTGTAAGGTCTCCCCAGAGCCTTCTCTTCTCCAATTGGATGATGTCAGGTCAGCTAGTGTGAGTTGTAAGTACACGTGGTAACCAGTCCACTGACAAACCAGAGCTCGCATCTTGCTCACAACATGATTTATCCAACAGTTGGAAGTAGCAAACCAATATAGTCAAAATTAAGTTGTTCCTTCATAGAAAGAAGGAAGGGAAGCTTTGTTTTCTTAATAATGTATCACAAATATTGCACTCTGCCTTTGCACAATGCAGTGTAAACTTGCTTGTGAGTTGTGCTGAAGGGGGGAAGTCAGCTCCGTGTCTTTACTTCATTGTCAACTTATACTTGACACCCTTCCCTTGCATTGATGCCAGCTTTGATATGCGTTAGTAACTATTCATGACACCAACATTAATACTGAGTGAGCTTATAGTGATTTGTTGTATTAGATACTAAAAAACAGTCATGAGACCATGATTTGATAGTGTTACCACAACACCTTGCGTAGAGATGCAAGGCTGATTTGCTGACATATCATCCTTGACAGATGACACATAGAGACCATGCTTCAATCAACACGCCGTGCCTCCGGGCAGCGTGGTGTTACAGCCTCCGCAGGGGAATGCCACTGCCTGCAAAACCGCCTCCCTTGCAACTAGTGGTGATGGCAGGGCTATGGAGACTCTGCGAAGCAAGAAACCAAGCCTGGTGTTTGTAAATAAAATACACCAAAACATAATAAGTTTCCTGCTTGATTAATGATGTTTCGTTATTTGCAGACATGTCTAAGAAAGTCAGAACCTCCTTTTCTTTTAATTATTTGTTTTGCAAATAAATTGAGGAGTAACAATCCTGGTGGCTCCGTTGGCAGCAGGTCTGGGCATAAACCCATCATAATTTGTGTCATTTCATTTTAATTCTGCCTTAAATCACCATTTAATTAAATTCTAGTTGTTCTGATTTACTTGAGCCTGGTGCACCCATGAGATGTACCTCAAAATATGTGGTAATAATGCAAAATATCAATGGGGTGATGTTGTGATCAATAAAATTATGCCAGGTATGAAAAAGGCTAAATTATCATTGTTTGTTTAGAAGTGGAGTCAGAATGTGTTTCCATAAACAGCAGTTCGATCTGGTGTTGCTGCAAGCAGGATCTGGCCTTAGCTGTCCACTGGCAAAGAAACAGCAGGTTTCGTTGGTGTCCCACACTGACATCATTCTTCCGAGAGGAAGGAGATGTTGGCAAACCTTTCCCGGTGGTAAGCGCAACTGGTTGTAATATGGCAGCTGGGCAGAAAATATTGGCGGAGGTGCTTCTTCACACAAACGAGACTTCAAGCTCAAGCTCCTTTTCGGTCTGTTGAGATCATGTGCTTTAGCGATGTGGATGCGCCTGTCGTGTCAGGTGAGCGCTGACTTTTGGCTATACCAATGGTAACGAAGGGTTACAGAAATGCTGAAACTCAAAAACACAAACACAAATATCAGGCCTCCAGCCCACCCACTGGGCATTTCTAATTGTCAGGTGAATGGATGAGAACTGTCGTGATAAATGTCATGTATCTTGTGGGTTGTTGCACTATGGTGATAGAGAAAAAGGGAAGGCGCAGAAAGGAGAAAGCTGGGGCTGCCTGTCTCTGCTTGGGAAAATAACAAGCCTTTCATTAGAAATGCCTTTAAAAATGTTATCTGAAACCTGTTATAAGAAAGAAACCTGTTATAAGAAGGCAGGGTTGGTCCTGAAAATACTGAGTTTTGGTGCATCTCTGGTGAACATCAGATTGCTATCAGGGCTTTGCTCACACCGAACACTTCAGGCTTGGTTGCAAATAGGCAAGAAGGCAGGTAAATGCTGGGCAGGTGGGAAGGTGCTCCCATGCTCAGCCCATGCTGGTTGCTACTGGCAAAATGGCTTTCTGTCCTTGCAGACAGCTGTGGGCTTCGATTCACCATCCCTGATTCCCTGATGTTTAATTGCCAAAACAAAACACATATATATATAATCACTGCGTTGCTCACAATACCATTGTCTATACGCAGGAATATTAACATACGGCAGGACCAATAGCAATTTACTTTTCCAGGATGCAAATTGTGGTGACAAAGGCTTGCGCACAATTCCCACCTCTCCTAATGCCTCCATATAAAGGCAGACAACAGCAAACCTCCTGAATCACCCCAGAGTGACTTGCAGGAGCTGACGAGTCCTCAAGGATTACAATGCAGAGAGCAGAGTTTGCAACAGGAGCATTGATCCTGTTAGAAGAGTTAAATTAGGACTTTGGTCCTACTTCATTATTTACTTTAGTAAGAAAACTTGCATATGTGATGTAATTTTTATACCTTTGTGGCCATTTTCACATGACCATTTTGAAGGGAGTCTTCTCTTAAGATCTCTGATGCCTCTTGCCACCTCAGGGTGGCAAAAATCACCCCACGGCACAACTTAAGCACCGGCTATAGCTTCATATGTGTGTGCAGGCTTTAGGTATGGTGACTGTGGTAAACAACGACGACTTTGCTAACACTGCGCTACTGTGTACGTGACGTGGGAGTTACTGTGGGCTGGTGCCGAAATTTGCAGTGTCATGGGTAGTAAGTACGCACTCTTCAAAGCCTGGTGTACTCAGGGAACTTTCAATGGTTTAACTTAAAACAAGTTTCATGCCGGCGAAAACTGTACAAGTACTTGGTTTCAATTTAAATACACTTTATTTTAATGTCATCTCTTGGGGGTAGTTGTTTTTTTCTTTTTTTACCAAAATAAGTGAAATGAAATGAAAGGTGTCTGCCTACAAGCAATGTGCTGGATGCCCCAGCATGGGCATCGGGGCCCTTGGTTTGCGTAGAAACGTTTTTCTTTAAAGCCTGTCAGTTGGTGTGGTGGGAGGTGAGTCCCAGACACACCGTAACATCACAGTGTGAGGGGTTTGTCCTCGGGAGCCAGAGCTGTGGCCACTGAGAGAGAAAGAGCCAAGAACAGAGGATTTCACTTAGCTGCACCTAACTCCTGAGAATGTGCAAAAGCTCTTGGTCAAAGGCTCTGATTGTCTATCTCCAGCTTGGGCATCTTAAATTAAATCTTCTCAATTTTGTATCCAATCTGTTCATCTTCCTTTTGGGTATCTCTCAGCCATGAAGCTTTGGCTCTGCGGTATGATATTGACAAGCTGCAGTGTGAAGAATGAACTGCACTGAGAGGGTGTACGCACTTGTGAGGAAAGCCACAAATGTTTTCCTCATATGTGATGATTTTTTTCCACATCCAGTATTGTCTTAGCTTTATTTTCATCACTTCACACGTAAGAGGAGAAATTAATGGATGTGCAAAACATCGCGTAGTGAAGTAAAGCCAACAGCTAAAGTAAGGATTTCCACCCCAAGCGGAGGGTTTGTCCCTCCAAACTTTGACCCTGCGTTAGAGCCAGTGGTTTTGCAATGTACACTTTACAAATACATGCGGTAGTATCTTACGGCTTTGTTCTATGATATACACAGTAATTGCTTTCCAGTGAGGTCCTAGATACATGAAAGATTCAAAAAACTGTAAGACTTTTCAGTGATGGCAAGTTTTAAAAAATAAAAACTGGCTTATTACTTGGAGGTGAGAAAAGGCCATGAAACAGGTATTTTTAATCAGCAGAAGAGAAGATTTTTAACTTCTAAATATGCAGAGACACTATATCAACTAGCACAAATGTGTGCTGGTGATGCAGCCAACAACACTTAATTATCAGTTCTACAGGAAAATTAGGTGAGAAAATTACTTGTCTTTTTATATTTCTTTTATTTATAAAAGAACACAAAGATGATGACAATTCTCTCACTACAGCATGTTAGACAGAGATGGCTTGTCTGTCTTATTCTTCTCCCTTGGTGATACAAATTGATAAATTCCTGCAGTGTACACAATTTAATTTGTGTTACTCTTTTACAAAGTTTTTTTTCTGCAGTTTTGAAGGAAGCTGTTTTGGTAGAGATGAAAGTCTCACATTTTGCAGTGTCTTAGATTAGAAACATTTGAGATATGGGGGCAAGAAAGATATTTGGTCCAAGTCATTGACCTTCTTTGCAACGTGTGGGTCATTGATTTTGTGTGTTGATGCTATTTGTGTATGCATCTCACTTCTTTCTTCCTCCGGAAATCATTTGGGGCATTAAGCAATATTTAGCATGAAGATGTTTGTCATGTTAGCGGGGTTTGATATGCCTTTGGTAGCTTGGTTTCTGTGTATTTTTGGTCCCAATGATAAAGTGAGTTGGTCTGGCCTATTATTGTAATTTTCTCTCTCATTTCCACTAAGTAAACAGCAGGCGTGCTCTCAGGTGATGGTTTTACCGTACAGTATTTGTTATCACCCCTACTTTAAGTTATTCCTGCGTCATACCCAGCCTGATTATTTCTTCCCAGTGCCGGGGCAGAGATAAGCGGCTGCAGTTGGCGGGAAGAAGAGGGCAGAGCATGGATGGGACCCCAGTGGTACCACAAGCCTGTTTTGGTGTTGGAACATTTTGTATCATGAAATCACATCCCCATGGAGCATGGGAACAACAGGGGACGCTCACAGTTTTCAAGGTTAGGTTTAAATTTGATCAATGATTTGGTTCTGACTATGCTAACCCTGGAGCATGCAAGAAAAATTTCACCCTCTGAAGATATTTTAATATATGATTAGTTTCATGTCCCAGATTTGGCTTTAATTCCTTCACGGCCAGATGTGTAGTAAAACAGGAGACTGCCCAGACCCACAGTGCAGCCTGTGTTTGGTCGCAACTACTACTTCTGTAGATGTCCTCTCTTCCCAGATGGACAGAGGTCAGCTACAACGCACTGAAGGATTTTCTCCTGGCAAACCTGGTTTGCTCCTAGAAGAACTGTAGAGGACAGGACTTATTTATTTTGGGGTTAAAAAGGTAACTTAAGTGGCAATGGAAGAAGTGTCTCAGCCTGAAAAAGTACTGAAGCAGTCAGGGATGATTCCACAGGTGTGTTTTTTTTCCTCAGCAGCAAAGTGGGCTAAAGAAGCACTTTCTTCCCCTCCGGCTGCCTGTTCCTGCCCTGGAGCAGCACTCTTGATTATGACCAAGCAGCACTTTGTCCAGCCATGCAGCGATTGGCACCTGGGAGCTCATCACTCTTAAGGGTAATCTATACCTTCTTTTTGCTTAGTTATATTTAAACTGAATTGGTTTCTCTGTCCAGAGGGCCGTACACAAACAGGGAGATGGTATGGCGTGGGGATGCTGCAGTAGATGGTGCTAATGAAAGAAACGTTCTTCAAATGCCAGCCCCTGTCCCATACTGGAAGAGAGTCTCTGAGAGAGCAGCAACAGCTACCATGACATGTTTATTTCATTTTCCTTGCCCTGGGGTATCCCGAGTGACTCTGCTGTGTGGAGTGAAACAAGGGGGTGTGTGCAAGGGGAAGTGGGAAAGCAGGAAGAGAAATCAATCTTTGAACATCAAGGTAAGAAATAAACCATCAGGGACTGAACTGGTTTTAATTTTGTCTCTGGTAAACTAAGACTCTGGTGCACATCTGTCACCATGGCCAACATAGCTGCTACACAGGAATATGACAGGAAAAATCTTAGCTGGAAAAATCTTAGCTAGAGAAGTCTTATTGTGTGTGTATGGTGGAAGATGAAAGAGAAGAAAAAAACAATGTTGAGCGGGAAGAGGTACCTAGGTTTCAGCAGTCTGCAAGTTTCCATCCGTTGTATCATCCTACACCAGTGGCGACCGCCTGTTCACCAGTGTTAAGGGGAGAGTGCCCCTGGGAGTGCGTGGCATTTCAAGGAAAGCAGATCATAGACAACATCCCTTTAACAGTGGGTTTGGCAATTCCTTGCTTAAAATAGGAATAGTAATGGCTGTGCAGGAGTGTGGTGTTCCCAGGATGGAGAGTAAGGGAAGTCGTTTAGAAAATGTTGGTACGTCAGTTAGAAGGAACATGTTAATGTGTCCTTGATTTCCATCAGGTGCCAAGCCATTAAGCGCATATCTGATGGATTAAAACTGGAAGAGGTGAGAGAAAGAGGGAGGGGCCAAATCTGGCAAGGGAGGAAATGTAAAACTGCAGCAGGTTTCCTTCCCTCCGGGGTGCTCGGGTGTGCTCACTGATAAGCCAAAGCTGTTATTACTTCCACTAATACCTGGTGACCCCTGGCCACCCCAGCAGCATCCTTTCCAGCCTGCCTGGCCCACAATGCCTGGAGCATTTCCCTTTCATGTGCTTTGCTACCAACCAGCTCTGGCAACGGTATGGTGTGGACACCCCTTCCTTCAGCTCGGGGCCACACCAGGCCACCCTCGGCTCATGGAGATATTTATGAGCCGAGGGTGGGCAGGGGTGGGAAAGGTGGTGGGATGGGTCTGCCCCCACTGCAGCACCGGAGCTGGCCCCGCTTGGGCAGTGACCTGCTGCATCCCATGCAGCTTCCCAACATGAGGAGAAGACCATGGCCAGGCAGGGAAGGGATTGGTGGGTGGTGGGTAGTCAGGAAAGGCAGGCCTGTGGGACAGCAAAGTTGTTCCAGGTGCAGATATGTTCTTCTTATTATTATTATTATTATTTCTTGATCATTTGTTAATAAACATGAAATCAAGATCTAGCTGGCTGCTGGAATTGGTACCAGTTCTGGTACTGGTGTGTCCAGCCAGTTTCTGCATTTTCTAGGAGTGCACATGCCATTGCAGCCAAGGAAATCATGCTCTCTCCCCCAGGACTCAGATCTAGCAGTGTCTAATAAAAGGCCTGATGAAGAGAAATTTCTGCAAGATTTATTTTCCCCTGGGAAATTAAGCATTGTATACCGAGGCACGCATGGCATATGGCTGCCTATCCATGGGAACACTGAATCCAGCCCCTGATTCAGCAAAGTCCTGTAAGTGGTATTTAGTTGTGATAAACGGGACTTAAGCACAGGTCTAAAGCATGTGCTTAACTGAATCAAAGCCATTTGCATTTTTGCATAGACAAATGGAAACCACTGAGATTTGTATTGTGACCTATTTTTTTCTTAAGCAAGCATTGGATCAAAAAATGGAAGTGAGCCTATTTTGCAGATTAATTCTGTTTATTTTAGATGTGTGTAACTCTCTCTTCACCTTCCAGATATCACTTGCATGTGAGAAAGGGAACACATGAATTGATTTGCAAGACCAAGTGCATAATCCACATAGTGCAATGGGTTTTCTGTCTGTTATCTTTATTATTGCTGTTATGTCACCCTGCTCCAGCCACAGGAGTCAACGGCCACATACTTTGTGGTGGATGGTTAAGGAACTGCCACACAATCGACCAGATTTTTTTTCTTGGCTGATCATTTACAGATTTGTTTATGCTCTGATGTTGAAGTGTTTCTGTCCTGGTATGTCTTGCTGTCTAGGAACGCACTCACGCTGCCTGCCACCATGTAAGTGTCTAATTCTTTTTTTAATGATAATGGTAGGTTGTAGCAGAGAACACTAGAACAACATTTTAACTCTTAAAAAAATAGTCTCCTTGGTGGTTTTAAGGTATTTGCTTCTTAATTACTTTGAAACTTGCTCCTGCATTAAAAAAAAAAAAAAAGAGGATCTGACATGTCATTTTTCTAAATAGTGATACTTCAAAAATGAGACCTGCTACTGGGTGTCATTCTAGGCTTTCAGACATCACCATGTTTCTTTTAGAGCTTTTGGAGGCTCAGAAATTGGTATGCAAATACCCAATAGCCTTTTGCATTAACCTCATTAAGGTCAGTAAACATTTCACTTCAAACAGCAGTGCTCCCAGATGGGAGGGTTGAAGGTCCAGCCTGCTTATCTCTTTTCAAACAGGTGAATCATTGTTACCCTTTGAAAAACTGGAACATAAATCCTTCTCTCACCTGTAACTACTGCAGCCTGTGATGCAGAGTGGTCAGGGTTCATTTGTTCTCTCTCTTTCTTCGGTGGCCATTTGGACACCAAATTCAAACACGTTCTCTTAAATAGTCATGCAATCATGCTAGTCTACCAATATTTGCACTTAATTTCCTTGTTCTCCACTTTGCGTGCAGTCTAGAAAACTCTGCAGAGCCACCACAGTGATTCTGGGGGACAAAGCAGCAGTGACAGCTGGACAGACGCCCCGTCCATGTACCGTTCCGCTGCAGCTGGGTCACCAGACGGGCCTTCGGACAGCAGGAGGCTTAATGGTGGGATGAACAACGCGTGTGCAGGGACATGCGGGTGCAGAGGGAGTGAATGAAGGACACACTGCAAGGGAGAGTAAAGGCAGGTAGTGCTGGAACTGAAACAGAAAATTGAGATTTTGTGCTAAGCTTAAAAAGGAAAAATTTCTCTCGACATACAAGGAAGAAGCATGTCCTGTTGGGTAGAGCAGGAAGCAGAGTCAGGACAGGCTTCTAGATGTTATTTCTTACTTTGTTACTGGCTGTGGTGAGGCTTTGTATGTGTCCCCATTTCCTATCTTTAACATGAGGGTTGTACTTGTTAAAATGCTAAAAAACCAACAGCTCTGCAGGAGCTTTGGCTGGTAGACAGAGAAACTACTTGGGGTCGGTCTTTTCTGTAACTCGTGACAAATTGTAACTACGCTTCTTTAAAGTCACTCAGATGAAGAAGTAAATACCTGAATTAAATAAACTTAATACATTTTAAGCTAGTTTTTAATATGACAGCCTTTAAAAACAGTGGGACCTACCCCAGCGTTTGTTCTTCACCCACAACTCTTTTTCGTGCTAAAATAAGATATGTAGGAAGAAGAGGGGATTCTGTGCCCCCTTTCTCCTCGCTCGCACTTGGAGCCAGCAGCTGAGATTCAAATGCAAATGCGAGTACTCTCTAAGTCTCCAGGAACTTTTGAGTCTTGGTGTCTTACACCTATGTGATAACTTTAGGCTAAATTAAAAATCAAAGAGATTTCCCCTGGAGTAAGGTATTGCTTGTCACGAGTGAGGATATCATAATTGGAGCTGCCAGGAGGTTTATGAACTCCGCTTGCCAAAGGAGGCTTTGGGACTGCAAAGCACCAGAGTCCATATTTTCTGTCTGTAGTCATCCCAGCTACTGCCTTCCCTAAGCCAGACATGTAAAACCAAGAAATGTGCTTCAGATTCCATTTAAAGGCCAATATGTCACTCTTTGCTGTGTGAACTTGATGGATTTGGGGGGCTGAGATTGTGCCCCAGCTCTTGCCCTGCTGCTGCGGTGGCTCCCAGGTGGAGCGAGAGGCAGGTCCTGGGTGCAGGTGGCCACTGCCAGGGTGCTGTGCGATCTCCTTGTCGCATCTCGTCTGACGGGAGCTGTGTGATGTGGCTGTGACAGGTCGTCTCAAGGGTAGCTGCCGGTCTGTGCACTTTAAAGCTTTAATTCCCCCCTACTTTTCCCTCCCCCGCCATCCCCTAAGCACGCACACCCATCCTAGCCAAAGTGGTAAGTGGGGAAAAAAAGCTCTTTGGTAGTTTTATTTTAGTAAATCTAGGATGGGACATTCAAAGTCAATAGGAACATTAGTAGAAACACAGAGGGGGTTTAATGGCAGAGGAAAAATTTTCTTTGATCTCTTTATATCTGCTCTTCATCTTTGCCTTTTCTCAGTAACTCAAATGACAGTCAGACTATTTTTGAAGAATACATCATAGCTGGGGATCACATTCAAGTTTTTTTTGATATATCTGAAATTTCAGAACCACTTTTTAAATTTAAATCATGGCATAAAAAATGTACTGCGCTTCTGCTGACTTGATTTAGTCACAGGAATCATGTGTGCGTGTAAGAGAGAGAAAAAAGACCAATGCTGTTTGGGAAAGAGCATAGCCACCACAACTTGATAGGAAAAGCTCCATCAAGTTTGCTAACTTCCATAAAGTAGCAACTTTTCAGCTTCACTTGGCCTATGATACATTGACGTTTCTTCATTACAAAGAAAGGTGGTTCTGTGCAGGCAGAATGTTTTTTGCATGTTTGACAAAATTTGAAAATTAACCATTTGACAGGGAAAGGGCAGTTTTAAATATAGAAAAGGTTAGGTTTCATGGGGTTTTTTTGTTTTGTTTTGTTTTTTAAAGGGAATCTACAGAAGGAATAAACCTCCAGAGAACAGAGAGAAAGTGGCAAGGACCACATTAATGAATTTTGCAAAAAGATAAATGTGTTTTTGTATATGATACTTCACAGGCAGAATTTTATAAGTTCTACAGGGCTTTCTCCAATTTGTAGTCACTGGGAAAATTTTCTTTGGAGTCAATTCACTGTTGACTAGCACCAGGCAATAGACATTTTTGATAGCAAATAAGTGTCGAGTGCTGGTATTTTGCAACTGGCATTTACTTTCACCCGGTGCAAATGACACTACGCAAGGCGGTACACAGAGAATCCAAACCATTGACACTGAAGATCAGTAATTTTAACCATAACACCTGGCCCAAGTTAAAGACTAACACAGGCATGTGATTTAGGGGATTCCAACCACAGGTAAAATATTTTTTTTAATACAGATACATGTGCATCCACATTGCTGGACCAGTCCAAAAGGCCATCCATCCATCCTCTTTGTCAGTGAGGTACCTGTCATCCTGCAAGCAAGCAGCACTTCAAGGGCTCCCTGCGCTGCATGAGTGTTCTTGTCAGCCCCATCTGAGCATATTTTACCTGGGCTGTTCCAGGCCACTTCCCATCTCCCCAGCACTTTGTCACGGTGCATTATCACCATTTTTGCAATTATCACAGTTAGTATTGTCTTTCTGCAAGTGAACAGTGAGGCAGCCAAGACTTTTAGAAAATGTGAAATATTTTCCATAAAGATTTTTTTTTCCTTGCACTGTCAAGTCTTGTGCTTGCTTCTTTCCCATTTTCTATAAAGCTCTCACTGTTAGAACTCCAGCACCCCCACGTTGTTACTCCTGAATTTCAGGAGTGACAGTGCAGGAAGGCACCATGTACAAACACCACCCCCCGCCTTCTATTTCCATACGGTAACTTCTGTGTTAGCAGCTGGTTACAGATTTTTTCTATTGCTGCTAAAACAGTTTTTGGAATTGGAGAAATTGTACATCTGTTTTGAAGAGAGAAAGCAAGCTTCAGAAATGTGTGCTTTATGCAGGAGAGTTTACTCCCAGTCCAGGCTGCAAAGTTTATTTTTCAGATCTCACAGGAAAAGGATATTGGTGCTGGGATGTCCAATTCCATGAGAACATCTTCATTTAAAAGGACATCATGGATTGCCTGTTAATCCACAGGCTAAAACTTAAGTAAGCAGAGGCTAATGTCTCTTTACTGGTTTAATTAACAACAATTACTTGTCTAAAGATAAGGTATTTCCAGTTAAAAGACATCTCCTTCAACTTCAGATCAGCTGAGAATAGTTCAAATTAGTTTTAGGGTAGGGTCAAAGACAAGAATTTTAGGGGTTTGAAGTTTTTTAGCTCAGCAGATCAACACGTATCTGCCGGGGGAGAATCCACATCTAAGTGAAAAGTGGGAGGCTGGGATTTCCATCTGCATGAAAGTGGATTGTTTGGAGGGTTTAAACAAACGACTTAATGGGGTGGCACTGACGCACACATCTGAGCTCTCTGGGATATCTGAAGTCCAACACATTGTCCATTTTGGTGTCACTGGTAGAGGCATGAAACTGGAATAAACCAAAATGAAGCCTTACGCAGTGCTTTCCAGGCTCCTGGGTGATTTGGCATATTACAAACCTGTGCGACCAGGGGAAGAAGCAATATGTGGAAACCAAGTAGAAACGTGCAAGAAAAAGAACAAAGAGCAGGGCAAGACTGAAAGCTCCTTTGTGCTGCTCAGAGCAGAGTTTTGGTGCAAGTTTTCTGCTGAGCAGCAATGAGGTCCTCCTGCAGATGTTGATGCTGGCAGCACTGGCCAGAGAGGACTGCCTTGGCCAGTCTCTTGAAAATCTCCAGTGGGCAGCAGCACTGGGGAAGGACTTATTTCAAAAAAGTGTAAATCCTCACTCTGATTTGAATTGTCTTTGTTGCAAATAGGAGCCAGCTCCCACAGCATCCCTCCATCCCCAGGACGTGGCGAGTGAGAAATGACTGCTGGCATTGAGCTGCAGCCTGCGCTGGCTGAAGGCCCCCCATCAGGCAACCCGCTTCGTTTGTCAGCTGGGCAATGCAGCTACACATGCCCGGGGGGGGTTGGATGGATGAAGACTGCATAGCTCTGTGCCTCAGCTGCACCAAGAAGCTCACACACTGCCTGAAGGTCTGTAGGAACTAAATCCTGTGGCTATATCTGTAACTCTCCTTGCTCAGAATGGAAACCTTGGCTTCCTCGAGATGCAACCCAGCCTACACACCCTGCTCTGGCGTTGATCTCAAGGTCCAGGGCCCACAAACATTTGTACTTCCTGCAAATGGAAGATCCTAGAGACCTTTCTTCAAGAGGTGATCTTGAACCCAGGGTAAAGTTGCCACTGACCTGCGTATCTATGGACCATGAAGAACCAGGACAAGGACCATGACTCTTGCACCCCCTAAGCTTGTGCTGGTTCTGGTTTACTGGCTCAGCAAGAGCCCTTCCATCACCTTAGGATTTGGATAAAACAGTTTTTGAAGTGTGGTGCTGGATAGCTTTGCAGATTTACATGCTCCGTTCTTCCGCTGTCCCCCCATTCTCCTTGGTAGTGCTGCTCATGGTGTGTGTGCTGCCTTGCGGATCCGGGAGGAGGCTCTGCCATGACACAGACTTCTCATGATGCCAAGGTCAGGGCTTGCAGTACCACAGGCTACTTTCTGTGTCTTACAGAGGTGAGGGGAGTGCACAGGCTGAACTGGAGTCTTTAATGCCCCATCCATAATTTCAGCTGGCCACTGGTCACTGAAGTACTCCTTGTTTAAAGAGGGAAAAAAAAAAAAATCTGCTCCTGTTTCATTCACCCTGGTGCAGGGATGGGGAGTTCACACCTCCATCCTGTGTCTTGGCCACTTGAGTCTAGCAAACATGACCATGTGAGAGTATGGATTCTGAATTTTTCAATTCAGCATCTTTGTCTTGACCAAAGTCTGCTCAGACCACTGTGAACTGTGTGTGTCCCTCATCCTGGAGAAATCCACCCCCAGGGTGGCTGTGCTTTGCAGTCCAGATGTGTGTGGCCCCAGGCAGTCATTTTGGGAGTCAAGGACCTAAGGACCTTATACCCTTCCCTGGACGTATTTTTTTAAGCTGTAAGAACTACAGAAAATAGCACCCCAGAAATTTCTTGGCCTTTCACCCACCTCTGCTTAGAAAAACACCTAGAAGTTTCTTGCCTCCTTTTTTCCCCAGTTCTATTGGGCAAAGCCATAGAAGAATAACCACAAGTAAAAGGAGCAGGATGTAGTTATGTGGCCACCTCTTCCCCTCACCACTGGCCCAGCCTCTGGAGTGACCTCAGACTGAATTTACTCTCTAAATGCAAACCCCAGGGATTGTGTTGGCGATGATGAAGATTAGATGACCGGTTTTCGTGTACAGAGCTGAGCTTGTGGGCAGAGGGGCATCCAACGCATGCATACAGCAAAAGGAAAGGAGCCCTTTTTCCGCCTCTGGTTTCAAGTTCTGCTTGACCATTGTCTGATGCTGTTCAGTGAAAGCTGGGCAGGGAAGCGGCAGCCGACTACTCTAACAAGTGGCTTGTTAGTGAGGAATGTCCTGCGGTAAGTATGGAGCAGCCTTGTCACTTCTCAGCCAATCCTCCGAGGACAATAAGGAAGGAGGACAAAATGAGTGCAGCCCTCCTGGGCCTCCCCTTAAGAGTTTAAAAGCAAAATATTGATTTTGAGTTACCCTGCTTCAACTCAGCTTCACTCTCCTGATATTTTTATTCCCTTGTAGATTTCTGACTCCATTTGTTTTTTAAAGAAATCACTGGTGAAATTGTGGTGTGTCCATGTAACATTCCTGCGCCTAAAAATATGGTCAATTGACACCTTGAAGGTTTCCAGGCAACTCTAACCATTTGTGACATCTTTAGCTGCATCCCCAGTATGTTCAAAACAGATGAAGTGAATGAATTGATTTTAGCTGTATAAAACCCTTGACAAAAATCTCTTTGTGGCCATCCAGTTAGTCTCTTGATGATTTGTAGAGTATTTGCTTATGCCATGAACTTGATCCTTCCCACCTCTCCGCTTGTTTTTCAGCTAGCTCTGCCATGGGTTCCCCGCTCCTGAATGCACTGCAGTCACCTTCCCCAGGGCCGGAGCAAGAGCCAGAGTCAATCAATGCTCTACCCCCAGCCACAATGTCATCAGGTCAGACCTGAGCGTTATATATGCCATAATGTACCATACGAACAGCGCTCGATGGTAGCAAGACAAAAAGAAGCAACTTTGTTAGGTGTTTTAAGTTATTGCAACACCCAGTTTGCCTGATAAAATCAGCAGATTCGTGTAACCTGATTCGAAGCCCCAGCAAAGTCAAAATGGTTCTTCAACTTGCTTAAGGAGATAGTGCATAGAGCAGCACAGCAAAACCCTTTCTCTTTGTCCCCATAAAAAAAAATTGCACATTTGCATGTGATGAAGCATGCAGTAGGCCAGGAATAAATTAAGTGCAGAATCTCAACTCCTTTAATCAAATAATCTGCTAAACTGACGTTTATGTGTGTGGTCCAAAGGAAATTCTTTTGATGACATATGGTCTTTTCACTGTACCCTATTTTGGCTCAAGTTCCATTTTATTAACAAACATATAGATAAATTGTTGACGGGCTTGATTATTTTGTTTTTTTTTAAAGGTGCCTTTGAGTGTTTCTAACCCCAGGGATTCAGGCTTATCCAAGTACAAAGCACAGTAACCACACATGATAAGCAATAATTTCAGAACTCAACATTTGGTGTCTTGGCTCCCCTTGACAAAAAATGGTAGACTGAATCAGAGACTGGAGCCTGCTGGATACGCTGCTGATGGAGCTGGAGTGCTGACAATAACACATCCTTCAAGAAGAGTAAGGTATTCTTGATTAATTAGAGAAAGACTTACCTGAATCCAAGAAAAACAGCAAACACTGCTTCTGGCAGTAAGAGTGTGCAGCAGGGGGTGAGCAGGACACCAAAGTCTGGCTTTGGCAAAGTATTTGATACATAGAGAAAAGTTATACCCATGCCTTGTGCCCTTGGTTGGCTAAACTAGTAGTAACCACCTAATGCTTCTAACCTGGCTTCTCTGCAACACAAGCCATAGGATCTCTTCAGTCACTCCTGCATCAACCCCAGCCTTTCTCATTGAGCAAGAGCGTTTCCTGAAGGAAAGCATCACCTCTGAAGGTAGAGTGACAACGAGTCAGGTAAGCTGATCTTCTAATGTTAAAAAAAAAAATAATAAAGGAGCCAGAAAGCTGCTTCTCTAAAGTATCTGTTATTAGAAGAATTGAGGTGATGCAGCTGAGCTGATCTCTGCCATCAATAGGAAGTTGTCCTCTTCATTTCCCCTTGTTCTTGCTCCTCTCCAGATGCCCAGTCAGCTCCTCAGATCCTGCTGTGATTCAACTCAGTGTAATAATCAAGACAAAATCAAGACTTTCACGTGAATGGCCACAGGAAAATCACATGGATGATACTCCGTCAGTTGAGTGAATTAAAGCAAAGGGCCACGTGGAAGCTGGAACCAAGCAACAGTTTGAGGTGGGAAGGAGGGCCATGAGCCAAAAGCAGGGGAAGGGAGGAACAGAGGATGGGAGGAATGGGGATTGCCACTTGAGACAGAAACTGGTCAGCTTCAGCTTCTTTGGGGACTTCGTTTTGGGGGGGAAAAGTATACTTGCATAATGTATGAAACACACTGGAACCTCTATGTTCTACAGATAGCCATACCAATATGAAAAAGCTATGTCTTCTTCCACTGTGTGTGGCGTCCATATTACTGGTTCCTAATTGTACGCAATTAGTCAAGACCTTGTGGTCTGCATACTGTAGGTGTGCAGCTGTGCCTGAGACCCAGCGTGGGGCAAGAGCTGCTGGAGCGTTTGCTCTGCTGATGGTGACACCGTGCTGTCCTGCACGTGTGCTGTCCCTGGGCATATGGGGACATATGGGCTGCATGACAGTGGTGCATGACAGCCCAGCCAGTGAGGGACAGCTGAAGGAGCCTTTCCAGATGCATTGGGAGCAAGAGAAACGGCAGCCATCCATAGATGCAGCATCTGATTTATTCTGCATTGCGGAGGTGAGACTGGATTTCCCACTGGCGTGATGGCACTGACTCAGGTCAGGGAGGACCTGGCACCAGTTCTGGGAGAAGCTTTCACTGAGAGTAAGGAACAACACTGCATTGTGGAAGTGAAACGTGCAGGGCTGCTGCAGGAGGGGATGGAGGAAGGGAGAGTCCTTGAAAGCCTGTGGGTTCATCCTGCCGCCTGCCCCATCACCCACAGCTTCGCCTCTGGGGCCGAGGGGTGCAGCATCATGCTGCAGGTTCCTGGCTGCTCTCATGCGTGTGTGGCTTCCTGTGGAGCTGCTCTGAATTGCACTTGTTGGGAGCCTCCGCACCAGCCAGCAGCATGCTGAAAAGTGTCATCTGAGATGTCTTGGCTTTTGCAGCATAAGCTTGTTTTAAAAAGCTGTGATCATGTCAGCAAACAGCCCGTCACGTTCCCCCTACCCTCCTGCTGAAACCGCAGCACACCCCACGCTGACCACCCAGCACAAGCGGTGGTGTTTCCTCCAACTGCCTGTGTCGGTGTTTCGGGATAGTCCCGGGAAGCCCAGCTCTCCCCTCAGCCTTGGGTGGGCAGGATGGCGTCTGAAGCTGGGGAGAAGGAGAAGCAATCTCAGCTTCGTGCTGCAGGGCTTGCTGGGTCGGTGAACAAGCCTTCGAGTCTGGAAGACTGATGGGGCAGGCAGGCGGGGGGTGGGGGGGATGGGGGATTTGCTTTCAAGCTGTGCCAATTGACTTCTGAGGCTTTTCTTTCTTGAGCCAGCCGAGGCAGATTTGCTGAGCGACTGCTGCTTCCTGGCCCTTGTGCCGGCACATGGAGGGAGAGGGATGGGGCCAAGGGAGCCAGAGCCTGGGGGACACCTCGTCCCCATTGCCCTGTGCAGAGGAGCCTCCCCGAGGCTCTTGTGAGGGTGAGGAGGAGGCCGAAGAGCAGCTGTTTCTGTTTGTGTGTTTCTGTCAGGGCATCTGCTTGGATCTGGGTTTCTTCTCCAACCCCATCCCTGCCGCCGGGGAAGGACAAGTGGGGAAGCCACAAACAAAAGCCGGGCAGGGAAAAACGGGCTGGTGCTGCCTGATGATGGTTTTTGGTTTCGAGGGCTTCACAGCCGTGGCCTTTCTGCAGCTGACTGGAGAGTGTGTGCGGGGAGATCCCACGCTCTCACACAGGCTCAGCCCCATCTGCCGGGCTGAAGGGGGCAGGTGGAGGTGGTGCTCTCACAAGACATGTCCACACAGCAGGGCAGCCCAGGTGATGCTCTCCTCTGCCCTGATTATGGATGCAGCGTATGTCCTGGGAGGTTTCTTCCTGGGGTTTTGTTTTTCCCGTCAGCCCTGAGGCAGCCCTGCCTTTGTACCCATCTCTGCCCTCCTGCCTGACGGAGATTTGGGTAAGAAGTGACCAGAGCAACCACCACATGTCCCCACGGGACAGGGTGCCCCAGAGATGGGACATAAAGCAGCTGGCAGGCGGCGGTGCTGGGCTCCACAGGGGACCGGCCGGAAAAAGTGCAAAGGCAGAGTTGGAAGGTCATGCCTGTAGCAAAAATAAGGACTTAAGGCAGTTATAGAAAAATATGGGCTAACGTGCCCTGCCTGCAACGATACCAATCTTTCCTTGGGCTATAAATCCTAAATGTGAAAAAAAGTTGACAAAGTAATTTCAGAGCTGGCTGTATTTTTCCTGGTCAGGCACTAGCATGGTCAGCCAGCCAACCCATCGCTCTTCAAACATGGTAGTTTCCCAAAAGCATTTATTCTAAGAAGAATGATGTTATTCCAAGCCTCCCATTTAAATATACAGAAATCCAGATGGGAGAAGTGTTAATTTGAATTTGCACATATATCACAGCCTGTAGGGGTTAAGAAGAAGGTAGGAAAATAAAACCTGTACTTTTTTCTTGTAAATAAATTACATGATTGAGTTTAAAAAAAAAAAATGAGCTGTATTCCAAATGCCATCACTTTTACCACTTCTGAAAAATGTATTTAGCCATAAGTGGAGTGTTTAGTAAGATCTATCCCTATTCCAGTGATCACAAGGACAAATTATTTTGGTAGCCAAGCCAGGTAAGGTAGCCAAGCTCAACATAAGACTATTTCTGCACTTGTCCACTGGGATGTAACATAATATTTTTTTTGATATTACGCATATTCAACTCCAGAGTGTCAGTACTGGTGGCAGAACTCTCCTGATATGGCCGGTGCAAGAAGAGCCAGAATCATAGCAGGAGAGGGCAGATACGTAGATGCTCAGGTTATTTAGCACAGCTCACGGCCTTTGGCCAGGCTGAGCATTCTGAAGACGTCAAAGGTGAGTTGCTCCCAGCCCAGGCACCATCTGCTCCGCTTTTTCTTCCAGTGGAAGTTTAAAGTGTTGAGACCACGAAAAGCTGATTGTGTACTCCGGAATACTCCAGTGCTGGCTGCAAGAAACCCAGACGGACATGGACCACCGTCAGATAAACCAGCACCCAGCAGCTCCCTGGATGTGGAGTACCAAGAGGCTGATGGGGCAATCCATGGGTACTGGCCATTGTGGGATGACATTAGGGCCTGTCCCAGCATGCAGCCACCCTGGCCATCCCTGTGCGGTGAGGACACATGTACAGTGCAGTTCATGGGGCAGCAGGACGTGGATCCGGAGCACTCCTGAGCAAGGTGGGAAGTGGGTTTGACCCCGAGTGCTAGAAAGGACCAGCGCTGGTGCAAGGCTGCTCGACGTAATAGTGAGGATGCCTACAACATAGACTTGGACACGCTGAAAAATAAGAAATGAGAAAGGTATAGCTGGGGTGCTGGGGGCAGACAGTCCACGGGGCTGCTGAGCCAGAGAGGGATGGAGGCGTCAGGAAGGAGCTTTGCGGGGAAATGCGGGGGCTAAACTTACGGGAGATGTTTCGGCCTCAGTGAATCTCTGCCGGCTTCATGTGAGTCACAACCGGGGAGAGCTGTTCTCATTGCCATTGAGAAATATGATGTGGGGGAACCTTGTCATAATTTTTTTTTTTTTTTGTTTAGTCACTGGTTTATTTTCCTGTGAATGGTAGTAACAGTTCAGCCTACAAAGCTGATGTAATTGTGAAACTTTTTTTTCAGCTCAATGCCCTTGCATGTATGCTTAAGGCAGACTGTCGTAATGGCAGTTTGGCTGTACCTAATAATTTTACATAATCTTTTTCTTTAACTTGTTGGGTTTTTTTTTATAATGATACTACGTTAAGGATTTTTTTAATGCTTCTTGTTATGAACATTGTTTCCCGCTCTCATTTTTTATAACTGTTTGCAAGCTCTATAAAGTCAGAATTTCCAAGAGCAACAAGTTATGGCAACTCAAGTGTTCAATCAGAATTTCATAGACATTGCTGTGCCCCTCTTTCCTTAGGAGGCTGTTCACCTGGGCCTTTCAGGGATTCGCTACAGCAGAGGTTGGTACGTTTTCCAATTCACAGACCTTTAAACATTTTCTATGGAAACTGCAACCTCCTTCGAAAGAAAAAGTAAATGTTCCTGGAGCTCCTGCAGTTTTACGGGAGGTACTATATGGTTGAATGCACTTTTCATAGTCAAGTTTTGGGAATGCCTTCATTGTTTTAGTTGAAAACTATTGATGTTTATTAAGATAGGCTTTGCATTAAGTCTTTCATGTAGCAAGACCTGTCACTAGCTGAATGAATAGGCTGAGGCAAACTTCAGCTGAGTAACACTTTACAGAGTCCATATCTTTGCAGAGAAATAAGAAGGCTTTGACAGACCCATATGTATTTGGAAGGAGAGGATGGGTAAGGGGGAGAAAATTTAAAGACAACTCTGGCAAAGCTTTTGCTCAGATAATGGGCACACAGTCCAGCTACTGAAGTTTGCAAGGCTGCGGTTTCAGTTAGGCATGATTTAGTAGTCATATGGGTTTATGGAGTTGCCTCGCTCCTCTCCCCTGGGTTCTGGCCCCCTGTAGCACCGCGTATGACCCCTAGCACAACCAAGGGGCTACAAGCGTGGATTTTAAGAGCTGATTCAGGTTTCTGGCTGACAAGGGGATCCCACCAACGGTTGGGCTGGCCCAGCTTGAAGGGTCACTGGCCACAGTTGGGAATAGGAGTGATGAAAAGGGCATGCCCCAAAGCAAAATGCTGTGAACCTGCAGCCTGAGCTGCTTTACGCTAACTGAGCCATAGTAAATCATCATTTTAGCTCTTAGCCATATCAGATACCACCAGATTACACTTTGGTGAGAGAGACAGAAAGCGCAACTAGGCTTGATCTGCCACTGCCTATTACGGTTCTGAACTGGCAGATTTTTAACTCTGGGTTTTATGCAAGTGAGCATAGAGCAAGGCAGGCAGCGGAGAGTTAGTTCAGAGAGGTGCAACTGCCTCTGCCCTGGGTGTTTGAGATCAAATCTGGAGACAGAAACCGGTGCCCGCTGCTTTAACTCTCTAATTGCTGCTCTGCTTAGGGCTGGGAGGGCTGACAATGTAACTGCCCCAGACCAGCTGCCAGAGTTTAGGGTGCACCGCTTTCAGGAAAATCATTATTTATCTCCATACGCCTTAAAATGCTGCTGTGGGTCGGAAGCTGCAAGCAGATCAGACTATGGTTCAACAAATTGGGTTTTAAGGTTCTTAGTACTAAATCAGAAGTGCTGTGGCCACAGACCTCAGGTTGCCAATGGGGTACACCCACGCCCCAGCTCAGATTTCTTCAAAACACGGTGACAGGTTGATTCTGCACCAGCACCCTTTACGCCAAACCGGGTGCTGCCTACTTGCCCACAGCGGGCTAACCCTCTGCCAGGCGCGTGGGACAATTTGACAGAAACGTGACCACACGCCTGAGCCTAAACTGGGTCAGACGAGCATCGCTGGGTGCTCCAGCAGCACGCTGGTCCACCTCTGCTGAGGGCAGAGCCCCATCCCTGGGTGGCCGTGCTGCGGGCAGGCAGCAACCTGTCCAACCTGCCCCTGGCTCATCTGCCAGGGAGGGTTCAAGGGGGTGCCTGTGAAACCAACAGAGGAAGTTTCTACCCCACAGCTCGTTGTTTTTTTGATTCTGTAACGCTGCTTGTTGCCCTCATTGTGCTGATGCAGATGTTGGTAAGACTGTGCACTGAACCCGATGGCTGAAGTAAGCAGGGTTAAAAACACCTTCTTTTGGGAGGGGGGAATTATTAAACAGAACTACCTCCAAGGCTTGATTTACAGTCTTCCAAATGTTCATACAGACTGACATGAGGGGCGAAGACCTGAGCCACGGGGGTGGGCAGGCAACTGCTGGGGAACAGGAGATTTCATGGTCTGGTTTTGTCAATAAAGCCAACGCCTGGTGGAACTGCAGCCAGAGCCCTTTTGCTGCTTCTTGCAATAGCTGTTCTCTACCTGGCACACTGCACTTGGACCACGGGCCTTTCACGTGATGCAGGACTGAGCTCTCGTATGTACTTCGTATTCTTCATCTGAGCTGCGTGTACCACTTTGACTCCTTCCTCCCATGAGACAGGATTTTATTGGCTTGCAGATTGCATTCTCTCTGACACGGATTTCTTGCATGCAAATCAAGAAGTTGAGAGGAAGACAAGGTAATGAATATGCTAAGCATGGAAGAGCCGTATATTGTTATGGTTACGTTACAGTGCATTTAAAGCAGAAAACAATCAAATACAAATATTGCAGAACCAAAGCCTAGCAGTTCTGCATCAAAACATATGAGAACAAAGATGCGCTGCTGCAGGATTTAAAGTTCTACTAAAAATAAGTGATTATGGCTTAAAATCTTTATTGAAAACAAGTGGCTATAATCTTTAAATTGTTTAGGAAAAGAAGAAATTAATTTCCATATTTTGAATATTTCTGCCTTGTTGCAGATTCCTTCTTTAGGATGCTGAGAACAGCATTGTTATATGGTCAGATGAGAGGACATAGGGAGGTGGAAATTTCAAAATAAAACTGCAGGAAAGGTTAGAAAAAGGTTGTGTTTAATGATTCTGTTAAGTCAGTAAATATAGGCATCGTCAGTACTTGGTCAGTACAGGATTTCCATATTTCTGACTGCCCAGCCTTGAACATGAAATATGTGAGTCTCTTCCCTTCTTTATTCATCACTGAACCCCTGGATTATAGTTCAGCTGGAATATTCTCCCAGTTCTGAGGGGAGAGTGGTGGTGATTTATCTCAGTATGTCCCCCTATAAATAACAAGATAGCCATAACCAGAGCGTCGCTTGCTCTCCTGCCCTGGTTCTGTCCGAAGGTTTTCCTGCTTCACCGAGACACGGGAGCAAGAGGGAGCAGGGCTCATTTGCAAAGCAACCTTGGTGGTGTGATGCTCCGAGCATCCCACCAGGATGCCTCAGGGTGGTAAAGGAAGAGTCTGGCTCATAACCGGGTTTCTGTGGGAGATGGGCAGCAGCCTGCTGAGCCCAGGCAGCTTGGTGCCTGAATGCTGGCGGCCAGGGAACTGGGATAGGGAGAGCTGCTGGGGTGGGAGGAGTTAGGTAAAACCTGAGATCTGCTTCTGTTCACTTTGGAGCCTAAACTCTTCCACAGAGCCATTGTGGGAACGATGGCTTCCGCCTTGCTGACTTGCTGCAGCCCTGGATGTCACCACTGTTTCTCCCATCTTTTCCTTAGTGCCTTCTTTTCTCTTCTCTCAGACTTCCAGAATTTCTGAAGGAAAAGAAAAGGAAGGCTGTTAAAAATGATACCCCAAAATGCAGCTTCCATTTTGAGCTGTCTCTGGTATCAGCAGTAGTGGTTCTCTTTGACAACACAAAGTGCCTCACCAAGAAACCCAAGTCACACAATTCTGTATGTATTTTGTATCTTTTTTAGAAATACTTTCTAATTCATTAAAATGAATGTATGCAATCATTAAAATCACTTAAAAGGCAATCAAATCAGACGGAACCTACAAAACTCTTCTCTGCAGTCTTTCAAACAGAGGTGAGACACAAATTATTGCTTTCTCCTTTTTTTTTTTTTTTAATCTTTCCCCAAACACACACCTAATCATTTTTGTTTCTGTGAAGCTGCGTCTCTTCTTGCATTTGCTAACCAAATTCATTGGGTTTTTTCCTAGGTGACTCACTGATAGTAAAACTGGACCTTACTGAGAGTTTTGCCCGAGTAGGAACTTAAAGGATTTTGGCCACCCCGTGTTGAAAAAAGAGCACGTAGATTTTTGTGTGTGTGTTTGCATATACATTATACATATATATATGTGTGTGTGTATATATAAAAATCTGTGAAAGTGCATAATTTCTTGGCTCTCATCCTAACCTTTGTGCAACTGGGTGCTGGGATCTGGATATTCAGTGTGCTTAGCAGCACTTTTTAATGAAGAGGTGTTTTCTCCCTTGGAGCTGTCATTCTCTGCCACATCACAGACTCTTTCAGACAGAAAAATAATTGGCCACTTTCTCCGAGCGTGGAATCGGAGAGCCCCAGGGACGGCGGGGGGAGTGCTCAGCGAACCGGGACAGCGGCTCACGGTGGCGCCCACCAGTGTCCCCCTCACCTGTGCTGGTGCCACTTCCCGGGAGGGTCCTGCCCTCAGGGGCACCACCCGCCCCTGAGCACTCGAATGAGACCTGGTAGATGGTGCCATGAAATGTGACAGGCAAGACCCAAAACCCCAGAAGGAGAAAGGTGAAACAAAACGGACAATTATTTCCAGGGCTGTTCAGCTACCAGATGGAAATGCAGGCTGGCTTTGCTTTTTTTTTTTTTTCCTTAAACCTATGTAATTTCTGCCTGGTGGGATGGCTTTTCCATGTTTGCAGTAGGATTTTTATAATTTTGCCTTAAAGGTGGGGTTTGAGCAGCATTTATTCTACTCAGGAGATCCTAACATCCACCTTTCATCAAATATCCCCCAGAGCTGTTAGCCTTCAGAAATAACCAATGCAGTAAAAAGTCACCCCTCAGGACCTCCCACTGCACTACATAGTGGAGGACCTCCTCCACTACACGGCATGTAGAAAAGTGATGAAATAAATGGTCAAGGCGTCTACACAGTCTTTGAGCCCCAGGTGGACATTAAGAGCACTTGCTTGGCAGGAACATGTGAGTATCCCATGCCAACCAAATACTCAAACACAAATACAACGCAGCTTACCCTGTCTTGCAAAGTAAGCTACTCTGGGTCCCACTCTGCCGCTTGCAAATGACTGCTCATTGCCCTGACCACTCCTGTTATGACAGTGCAGACCATGGCCCTGTGACGTCCCTCTCCTTTTCCCAAGAGATGGTGACTGAAGGAAGGATGGCCCGTGCCCTACTCGGCTGCCGGTTGCCATCTGCCCCATGCGGGGAAGGCTCCTGCTCTCTCGTAGCTGCCTCGACCGAAGGAGAAGCGTGTCCTTCGCCTTGCTGTGATACCTCATGGGCTGACTGCTTAGCTCTGACTTGCTCTCACATGTCATTTAGGAGAAAAGGCTGGACAGTGAGCTGGAGCAGCAGAGGCAGGAATTTGTCCCAGGAACCAAGGACAGCCATCCTGCAGGTACTGCAATGTCCCCTGCAACCAGGCTGGCACCAGGAGCACGGGCTCAGGAAGACATCAGTCACCACCCCACGGGATGGAGGGGCACAGCCCCCTGATCTCTATCATCATGCTGGGGCTCTGTATTTTACCTGACCCGTTGTTCCACAGCTGTCAAACCTACGCCTTAGGCTATATATAAGGGTAAGTGGAAGGTGGGATTTTAGCTTGAGTAGGACTGAATAAGGTGTAAACTAGGCAGAAATGTTGCTGTGATAGTATTCTGTTTACCAAGGCCTCCCCACCCTGTGGACATCAGGGACTGGCTGCTCACACCAAGCCCCTTGCGACTTTTTAACGGGTCATACTAACGGGGGTTGTATTTTAATTTAGATCAACACCCAAAACAAAAGATCAGAAGACTTTTTTTTCCACATCCATTTCATGTTCATTACATCCATTCCTTTTCTGCCCTTCAATCCATAGCTGTGGGCAACAGGGGAACCAGTGACTGCCTGAAACGTGAATAGTGGAGAAAGGAGAGAATATAGTCAAAAAATTGAAAAAATCCACATTTGTGAGATGGTTTAAGGTTCTTCTGTGATGTTGCTCATTTGTCTGTTCTCATCTGTGTAACTCAAACTCTTCAAGCTAAAATTTTCCCCCACTAATGTGCTAGGAATCAACACAATCATCTGTGCTAGAAAAAAAAAGCCGAAACAGTACTCATATTTCACTCGCTGAAGTTAATTGGACAGAAGTGGTGCAGGGATCCTTTCACATTGTCCTTGTGTCACCGAGAAGCAAATTATGGTGGCAAAAGCAGCTATCTGTTCTGTTGTGAGTGGTGGGTGGGCTTTTTGGGGGCAGGGGCGGAGGCGTAGGTCACATCTTTTTTTATTTCTTCATAACGTCACTTAATTCTGGTTTATATGTCCTAAACCTCTGCTGATATAGATATATATATTAAAAAAAAGAAAAATGTGATGGACAGTTCTGTAGGGCTGGTTGCATGGCAAAAACTCTTCCTGCGGGGAGTGAGGAGGCATTTCACCAGGGTATCCACAGCCGTTTCCTCCTCAGCTAATGTTTTTGCTGATGGAAGTTTTTTTGGGTGTTTGCTTTCTTTCTTTCTTTCTGGCCATTTAAGCGGAGCGGGGCGCCAGTCCCGGCCTCCCGCCCCCGCAGCACCCCCGGGGTGGGGAAGTCGCGGTGGGGGGGGACGACACCAGCGGCAGCTCTGCCCGGGCTGCGAGCCCGGGAGGGCGCAGGCTCCGCAGGTGCGGGGCACCTTTGAAACTCCCGCTCCTGCAAAGGGGTTTCCGAGCCGAAATTCACGTGGCAAAGAAAGTGCCCATTTGCTTCGATTATTTTCTAAACGACCCTGCTCGCCTCCGCCTTTGGTCTCGCCAGTACCCAGATGGGTAATTTTGGAGCTATCTGCGTGCATAAACTTGTTTTGAAGGCGCAGGGCTCTGCCGGCTCAGGTACTTAAAAACGCTTAGTGGGAATTAACAGCTGAATGGGGAGCCCTAAGCACCCCGACGTGGCATCACATGCGACACGGGGACTTCAAAGCGCCCGGCGTTAATCCGGCCCGATCGCCCGCCACCGCCCCGCGATGGGGCTGGGGCTGCAGCGCTCGCCGCGGCCACCTGCCCGCCGGCCACCGGTCCCCGCCCGGGCACACGGCCGGTCCCCCGCAAGGGCTCACTCCGGCGCGGGGGGGGGGGGCGGCGGCAGCGGCAGCGGCGGTTTCTGCCGGCCCTCCCCGCGGTCGGTGCGGAGGCGGGGGTCGCCCGGTTCTTTCCGCAGGTCGGAGGATGTGGCAGCGATATTTCTAAAACGGGGGGGAAAAAAAAAAAAAAAAAAGAAAAAAAGAAAAAGCGAGGACGGCGGGGGGGGTGGGTGGGTGTCGGCATTTGCCCCCACCCAGCGGGTGGGGTCCTGCTCCCGACCGGGACCGCTCCCCGCCACCGACGGCCCCGCCCTCCGCCCCGTCCAGGCGGCTGCTGCCGGCCCTCGCAGCCGGGGAGACCGGGGCGGGGGGGTGTCGATGCGGGGCTGGAGCTGCCCCGCCGCCTCCCGAGTAGGCACCTTCGGGACGCGGTCCCCCCTCCGCTGGGCTCCCCCCCGACCCTGGTCACCCCGCTTGGTCCCTGTCACCGCCCCCCCCACCCTCAGCAGGCCTGGGCCGGTTGGAAGGAAAGATGCCGGTTCCATCCCGCCCCCGGTAGCAACGGGCTGCTGGTGGAAACCGGGGCGAGCAGCTCGCGAAGCCGAGCCCTCCCCAGGAGGGGAACCCTACAGCTATCTTCTCACCTTCCCAGAGAGTACATATGTCGTCCCCGTCCTGCTTTCTGCTTATTTTTATAGCGGTCTCGCCCGTCACGGCAGTTATTTAATATGTGGTTCCCTGCTAGGCCTTGCTGTTTGATTGCTGTCACAAATGATATCAGGTGAAATTCCTCATTGCTTCTGCAATTACACAGTAGCCCACTGCTACTCGCTTTTCCAGCCCCTGGAGTTAATTGTTTTCCCACTGTAAGCCTCATACTGCATGCACATAGAGCAAACAAAACCCCAAACCCTCCAAAACTCATATTTCTCAGCTATTATGTTATCAGCAGGAAATATTTCATGGCTCTGACATCATAAGCCCCGAGCAGCATGAAGTTTATCAGGGCCTTCGCATGATGAAATTGTACTTTTTAAAGTGTTAGAACAAAAAGCAGAACATCTTTTTACGGGATTTAGGCTGCTAACTTTAATTGCTGGGATTTAAATGATGCAGATGAATCCAGGCTCTTTCAATGGTCACTTCTGATACAAAGCAGGGCAAACCAGCCAAAATTAGCTGTTTAAAACTGTCTGTAATAGCTCTGTAAATACAAACAGGATCAAAGTGACCAGATCTGTGGCCGTCACACCCATGTCATGGATCCTGTTATGTTCTCACATCTCTATTGCATGACTGTCAGGCTGGCAATAGGCACAAATCTATAAGTGAGTAAGTGATCCTGCTTTAAAACCAGGGAAAAGGTGCTAGGCATCCCTCATTAAACTTATTGGAGGGTGAAAAGGCAAGCATTTAAGAAGGGCTCTTTGGAGATCCCTATGCATGAATAATACAAAATATGAAATGTTGCTTATGTTTATGGTTGGGTTTGTGATCCTAATCTCAGTCTCTTCCTCTCCTTAAGTTTCTACAATTCCATTGTAGGTTTCCCAAATATTTGTCAAAATGACAAAGGCATCTGCCTTACAAAGACTTGTACTTTCTCAAACATGCTTTTTTTTTCTTTCTTTAGGCAATAGGGTACCATAGGCCCAACGAGACAGAAAGCTGTTTTGCGGTCTTACCTAGCAAAATTATCTATTGCCAAAAATTCTCTCCAAGCACTGAATATGTTTATCCTTGTCTGTGCTTATACTGCCATATTGTACCAAATAGGATCAGACCTTGGCTAGTTTTTACTAACCATTGCATTTCCCTTTAAATTTAAAATCACAGATAAACATTTTTAGGTGTTATTTTTCTTTGAAGGAGGAGAAAGGAAGTGACCAATAAGGCTGTTTTGAATACCACTTTCTTTTCAAATACCGAGTTGTTTCCTCCAGCTCCTGATTCACTGACTTCTGCACGTTCTTTCTGTTTCATGTACCTCATACCTCGGGTAGAAAAGGCTATTGTTTACTTTCTCATTTTTATAAATTACTTATTATGGGGTTTATGCATACTTATGTCCATTTTTAATTGTGTATGTCTGTAATCTGCCTTCTAAATTTGGTTCTGATAGCTAAGAAAGAGGCAGATAAATTTAAATAATTAACAAAGGGTAAAATTGCTGTTAATGTGGCACCATCCCCAGTTAATATTAAAGATAATAGCTCTTTGGTTTTGCAGGGTCATTGATTTATTCTATGTAAAGTCTATCTATATCTGCTTCAACAACAGTCAGCTCTATTTTTTAATCCTTTTGGGTTTGAATTTTCCCAACCTCAAAGTAGATTTTAAGCTACCCTTCTTCTATCTTCTTGACTGTATACATCTGCACACTGTAAATCCAACTTGGCATAAACTAAAATGGATTGATGGTCTTTGCAGCTATAGCAGAACTTCCTTTCATCAGAAAATAAAGAGCATTTTCCATTAATTTAGTCTCCTAACATTCCCACAAAAGGGTTGGCTGTTGTCTGCATTTGACAGATGAAACAACCTGAGCACTGGAAGGGTGTCACTGGCTTCTTCATAAAAATAGCCCCTGAATTTAAGCGACAAGCTGAAATGCTGAGCCTTGCACGGGCATATTAATACCTTCTTGATTTCTCTGAGTGCTGTAAGCATTCAACAGCCTTGCAAAGAAAGCTGTCAAAATTTTCAAAAGGAAGCACTCACATATGACTAGCTACGTCTGAAAAAATCTGATATAGTGATTTTAAAAGTGGCATTGAAAGATGGTGGAAAAGTATGAATGCATTTAAAAGTATCCTCCTTCCTTTGCCTAGTCAGGTACTCTGTATGTAGCTGAAGAGGTGCAGAAAAAAAAAAAAAAGCCAGACCGCATGACTGGAAAAACAGAAAATCTGCAAAGTCCCAGCACAAATTTGACACAAAGCTGAAAGTATTGAAGCCCTTTGGGAAGCAGATACTAACAAATTGATGAGAATGTCCAGAAACTGACAGCTAGTTTTTAACCCAAATCAGGACAAGGAAAAAAATTACTTCACAGAAACTATTCAAACGTAGTGCTCAGAAAATACCCGTCAGTCCTGCCACGGTGGCAGCAGGACTTCAGGAAAAGACTTCAGTGATGGAATAGCATGGCAGGTGATTCTGATAAACAGAATTTTTAAGGTGTCCATATAGACCCAGTGGTGTGTGTACCCATATCCATACTTATAAGGATAAAGAACATATATGGCTATATATGGCGATATATGGATTTCCATATATATATACACACACACACACATATATATATGTGTTCAACATCCTGATAGCATAGATTTTATGGTTCCCAACTTCTTTTCCCCTCTTAGGCCCTACTGAGCAGGGTACTTCAGTTGAACAGTTTCAGTCCCATGAGTCCAAGCAGTTTGTTGAAGATGGGGCTGTTTTCCAATATGCTGACCTCCAAAGAAAGAAGAAGGTGCTCAATCTCAGCCCGAAAGCAAAGGATGAAATAATACAGTATACTCTGACACCACTGTAACTTTGGCTGCAGAAAATGAGCTCTCCTGGAAAAGCTTTTTTTGAAGTTGGAGACGCTCCTTGTTTGAATAAACCCCAGAGTATATTTGAATAAAGCCCAACAAAACAAGATAATCTGTAACCCTTCAAAGACCTACATTTTCTTTCAACATTCTTTTTGTGGTTTGGAGGTTATTTTAGTAGATTTACGAACCTAACGTTCTCCTTTATGTTTCACCCGAGTCTGCCGTTTCTGCAGACTTATCTCTAAGATAGCATCTAAAAGGTTGCGGGACCCATTGAGAAATCTCCGGTCCCACACATGACTGAAACATCCCGCAGCTTCCTACCGCGAAGACCCCGGGGAGATCGGGGACAGGGAGCAAGGATGGAGCCGGTTTGCAGGGGACCGGGGGGCGGGTGCAATCCTCCGGCTGCCTCCCCGACCCCCAGTGAGGGCAGATTTGCAGGCTAAGGGAATGATAAATATTGAATCCCAAGAGCTTGGCTGGTGACTGCGGTGGTAAATTCAATTTGCGGGGTGCGAGGGGTGGGGGGAATTACAGCTCTTCCCGTACCACCGTGTGGAGTGAATGAACAAGCCCCTGAGTCACAGGAGGTTCCCTCAAACCGAAGCGCCGCTGAAACTCCGGGAAGCCGTGCCCGATGGGGCTCCCTGGATGGGGGGGGCAGCAGCCGGGCCCCGGCCTCCCCTTGAGGTGCGGGGTGAGCGGCAGGGATCGAGGCCAGGCTGCTGCTCTCCTTAGTGCAGCTGAAAATAACACCGAGTCTGGAAAGAGCTGGATGAATCCTTCTTTCGTTAGGGAGAGCCTCACCCCAGGCGTATTTCGAACCAAACTGAAAAGCTCTCCCTTTCGCAGGGTGGACACGGTTTTTTCCGCGCCCCCCCCGCCCCCGCCAGACAGTGCAATCCGCAGGAAACCTAAGCAACATCGAAAGCTTTTCTACCTTTCTCTGTTAAACGCGAGCTCAGCCGAGTTTGGGAGGGAAAAAACCCGCAGCAGCCTTGAACTAAGCGGCACCTGTCCTGCGAGGATGTTTTAAATCATGGCACCCTTTCAGTCTATGATCTTGTAAAATTAACTCCCTTAAATCCTACCTAGTAACTCGGTAAAATCTCCGTCCTTCTCTACCCTATCCCAGGAAAAGCAGAGCCCGGGGGAGCGGGCTGCCGGAGCGGAGCCCCGGGAGGGGACCGGCCCCGCCGAGCACCGCATCCGGGGCTCGCCGGCTGCGGGGAGGGATGCGGAGGTTCAGCTTCCGCGGCTCCCGGCGGGATGCTCCCCGTTTTGTTTTGCTTTCAAAGCAGGGCTGCCCGGCCGGGCTCGGCTCCGCTCCTAACCCCGCGGCGAATGCAAACACCTTGCCCAGACGGAGCCCGGGGAAAGGGCGTCAGCGGGCAGCGACCGGTCCGCTTCGTGCCGCAGCACCGGGCTTCTCCTGCACTTTTTTGTTGTCTTCCCTCGGTCGGACGAGATCAACGCCAAAACTGGGTCGGTCAAACGTTATGCCGGAGAGAACGTGTGGTTAGAGCTGAGGGCGGGGGGTATTTCAGTGCCGGCTCTGATCAGCCTGTCCTAGCCTCCCGCCTGTGGGCACAGCAGCGGCCGGTTCCCCCGTCTCTCGGCTCCGATCGAGCCCCGGCTGACCTCCGAGCCGCCGGTGTCCGTCCCCCGCCTCGGCGGGCACCGCCGGTCACCCACCGCCACCCGCCTCCCTGCGAGCCCCTAACTTGCGCCAGAGCCGTATCCCAGCAGGGCTCCGCCTGCGCCGCCGCCCCGGAGTTTGGCGGCCGCGGTTAATTGTTGGCGATTTATTTCGGTTGCCCCGACGCGGCCACGGCCCGTCGGGAGCCGGAGGGGCGACGGCCGGGCGGGCGGCAGAGTTCGGCTGCTCCGGCCCGGCCGCTTCCCCGCGCCCGGCGGGTCCTTCCGTCAGGCAACGAAATCCTCGCCGTTCGGCGGGTCCGGTTTAAAATTCATCCGTGAGGAGGAGGCAGGTTCGCGCAGCGCTCCCTGCGAGCTGGCCGGCGGCGAGCAGAGGGCGAGGGGGCCGCAGATTTATAGCTGCAAATGGTTCACGCAGGCTCTGCCCGCTCCGCCAAACCACACGGGCGTCTACACCTTCCCAAGTGCCATTCCCTTACCCTTTGGGGCGAAAGGCTCCCATTTTTGATTTTTTTTTTTTTTTTTGCGCCAAAAGAAAGCGCCAAACAGATCTGACACCCGCCTGAATTATAAATCTGCCTTCCCGGTGAGAGATGCTGAAGGGGAACGCGGGTTGCGAGAAACCGGCTGCCGAGTTCCCGACGACTGAAATTGCGAACCAGCCCGCCGCTTCTCACAGAGACGTCCCTGATAAGGTGAAACGTGTCACCCCCATGATAACGATGCTGCCCGGGGAGGTGAGAGGGGGGAAGGCGTCTGGTTGGGCTCAGCTGAGGCACAAGCCAAATTGTTTGAACGGCAAGACGGCCACCGGGGGGGGGATGATGGGTGGTAGTGTCACCCGCCCCGTCTCAGCGGTCCGGCGGATCGCCGCCCTCCCTCCCTGTTGGGTGCTGGTGCTGGGACCG
This sequence comes from Rissa tridactyla, assembly GCF_028500815.1. Lineage (NCBI taxonomy): Eukaryota > Metazoa > Chordata > Aves > Charadriiformes > Laridae > Rissa > Rissa tridactyla. Next base: position 124,557,643 of record NC_071467.1, read on the forward strand.
GCTCTCCCCGCCGTTTTCCCTTCCGTCCCCATCCCTCTCTCCCCGCCGCGGATCCTCCCCTCCACGCCCGAGCGGCTGTGCGCCGGGAGGACAGTGTCACCTCGGCAAAAAGGTCTTTTTTGGGGGGAAGGGTGGGAGAGAAATCGGGACACTGCGGCCACCGCGGGTGATGCGGGCGCTCCCCTCACTCGGAGCGGTGCAGGGACACGGGGCGGGCCGGAGCCCCTCCGGTAGCCGGCTGCGGAAAAGTGGGGCTGGGGAGGTGGGGGGGGGGGGACGGACACGACACACCAGAGTCACAGGTGACTTGTTCCAATTAGTAGCTGTCTAATTAAATTAGTGTCACGCGGCCCAGCCAATGGGCCGGCGGGGGTGGAGGGCTTCGATGAGACAGCCCGGCGCAAGCCCCTCCCCGGCGGCCCGAGGAGCCCGGCTCGCCGGTATAAATTTCCTCGGCGGAGCCCCGCCGCAGTGCTGCGCGGCCGCGGGTCGGGGTCGGCAGTAGGACCGGGAGGGCTGCTCTGCCGCACCGCCCGCCGAGGATGCAGCTGGGCGAGCCGCTGCTGGCGGCGGCGGGGGGGGCCCTGCCGGGCGCCCCCTTCTACCCGCTGGAGGGCGGCGGGCGCGGCGGTGGGACCGGAGCAGGAGCGGGTTCTAGCGGCGGGTCCCGCGGGCCTCCCCGGCCGGGGTCGCCGCCGCGTCTCGACTTGGACAAGACACCCAAGAAGTTCGGGGCGGCCCCCGCCATGCTGGGCGAGGCGGAGGCGGGCGAGCCGCCCTTCGCCGCCCCCAAGCCAGACAGCCGCAAGACCACCCCCTGCGGGGAGGAGGAGCTGCCCCCGGCCGCCGCCGCCCGATACTCCATGGACAGCCTCAGCCCCGAGCGCTACTACCTGCAGTCCCCCGGGCCGCCTGGCGCCGAGCTGGGGGGGCCCTGCGCCCTCTTCCCCTACCCGCCGGCGGCGCAGCACGGCACCGTATACCAGCCGCCCGGCGGGCCCCGCTACCCCTACGGCTCGGTGCTGTCGCCGGGGGGCTTCGCGGGCACCGTCTGCCCTCCCGGTGGCCGGGCGCAGTTTGGCGGCGGCGGCGGGTACCAGTACGGACAGGCGGCGGCCGGCGGACCCCTCTACGGCCCCTACCCGGCGGGGTCGGGCTCCTGCGGCGGGTTAGGGGCGCTGGGGGTGCCGGCCGCCGGCCCGGGGCTGCGGGCGCAGGTCTTCCTCTGCAACCGGCCCCTCTGGCTCAAGTTCCACCGGCACCAGACGGAGATGATCATCACCAAGCAGGGCCGGTAAGCGGGCAGGGAACGAAATAGAGGGAAGTGGGGGACTCCCGGGGCCGCGCCGTGCCGGGCTCTCCCGGGAAGGAGGTGCGCGCCCTCCCCGTTGGTGGTGGCTCTGGCCCCGGGATGCTTTCAACAAAAAGCGGCTCTCCCAATTTCCTCGTACCGGGCGCGCCGGGAGATGAGACGGGGGTGGGCTGGGGATCGCCGCCTGCCTCCCTGGTCTCCTCGGGGACGGGAGCCGGGACGGACGGGGCACCCCGCGGTCGGCTCCAGCTGCCGCCGGGGCCCGCGCCCCCTTCCCCGGCCCGTCTCGTATGCGGTGTGCTCTTCCTCCCCTCCCCAGGAGGATGTTTCCTTTCCTGAGCTTTAACATCACCGGCCTCAACCCCACGGCCCACTACAACGTCTTCGTGGAGGTGGTACTGGCGGACCCCAACCACTGGCGCTTCCAGGGGGGCAAGTGGGTGACCTGCGGCAAAGCCGACAACAACATGCAAGGTAGGTCGAGGGGTCTCCGGGGCTTCCCCGCTACCTTCCCCCCGCGGATTGTCTTCCCAGAAAGGGTTCCCACTTCGCCCTCCTCTGGAGGGGCTTCCCCACCGCCGGTATCCCGCTGCGGGCAGAACTGCCTTTTTAAGGCTGTTTTGCAACTTTTATTTCCCTCCCCTGCCCCGCTGCTCCGAGCTGCCGGCGGCGGAACAGAGCGTCTGTGGCCGGCGGCCGCTTTAACGGCTTGTTTTTCCCCAGGCAACAAGGTGTACGTTCACCCCGAGTCGCCCAACACCGGGGCTCACTGGATGAGGCAGGAGATTTCTTTCGGGAAACTGAAGCTAACGAACAATAAAGGTGCTAATAACAACAACGCGCAGGTAAATAATGGGGGGCGGGGGGGGAAGGCTGGCTTGAGGGGCTCTTAGTGGCACAGGCGGGGGAGTCCTGGGGTTTCCGAGCTTTACAGTATTTATTTTATCAAGCTGCTGGATCATTGTTCCTGTGGCTTGTTCCGTTCTTGAACTGATCATAGACCTTATTTTCTTTTCTAATTGCCTTCAAAAGGAGAAACAATGTCAGAAATAGATGTGTGAATTTCTTTGGTTTTAGCTAATATCTCTATCTCCGGAGTTGCTCAGAAAGTGGGAGTATAGCTGATAGCTCCTGATTTCTCGCATTTACAGGTTTTTAGTATATTAGTAACCTAGTGAAACAGGGCTACAAGCTGTGAATCATCTCCCGTTAGCAGTTAAAATTGCTCCATTCCCAAGTCAAAAGATTACAATTTACAGGAGGAAAATGTCAGGCTATAAAATAGATCTTTTAATGTTAGACACAGTTTGTCTAAAGATCTTGCCTCTTCTGTGGTTTCTTTTAGATGATAGTACTGCAATCTCTACACAAGTACCAGCCCCGGCTTCACATTGTGGAAGTGACTGAAGATGGTGTTGAAGATCTGAATGATTCCTCAAAGACTCAAACATTTATTTTCCCTGAAACGCAATTCATAGCAGTTACAGCATATCAAAACACTGATGTAAGCATGGATGTATAAAATGACAATTAAGAATAAAATTGTCTTGTGGGTTTAACATCTCATTGTACTATATTCTGCTTTCACTTTTAGATTACTCAGCTCAAAATTGACCATAATCCTTTTGCAAAAGGCTTCAGAGACAACTATGACTCGTAAGTACACTTCTGTTTTCTCTTGTAGCTGTATCTGCCTAGGAGGTATGGTTCTGGCCTGAAATGTGTGTGGAAGAGTTTCTTTAGATGCTACTTCAGTTATTCAGAAGTAGTATTACTTACACTGGCAGCTTTGCTAGCTGATGTGGTCCTTTCAAAGACATTAAATGTCTCTCTAGAAACATTAAATGTCTGTTTAAATAGTTACCGTATTGTCTTGATGACCTGTATTTCAGCAGGCTTCTGAATTTTTGTAGAAAACTTGTACTAACAGAACCTAACTGGCTTGCAGATTGGCAGTAGTAATCAAATATCTCCACAGAGCCAGGCAGCTTTTTCAAACTGTCAGCAGAAGACTTGCCTAATGCTCACTCTCGAGCATCAAATGGCCTCTGAAAAGACAGAGCTGTATATAATACAAGTATGGCTTCTGTGAGGAAGGTGCTGTGCCCCATTTAAAATGGGCTGGCTGGCAGAGAACAGTATATACTTGTAGCAGCAATACTATAAATTTCATACTGCCCTAGGAAAGACAACTGGAACTCCTAAATTGGATAAAAATGAACATCCAGTTAAACCTAGTTGTGATTCTAATTAAGAAATAACTCAGTTTCTTCCCATTTTGTTTTACTATCATCCTGGAATTGTGAAGAACAACACTCAGTATTTCTCTTTTATGTTGTAGCATGTACACAGCTTCTGAAAATGACAGATTAACTCCATCTCCCACGGATTCTCCTAGATCCCACCAGATCGTCCCTGGCGCCCGATACAGTGTCCAACCATTCTTCCAAGAACAGTTTGTCAACAACCTGCCCCCAGCCAGGTTTTATAATGGTGAGAGAACCGTGCCTCAGACAAATGGCTTGCTCTCCCCGCAGCAGAACGAAGAGGTGGCCAGCCCTCCTCAGCGGTGGTTTGTTACGCCTGTACAGCAGCCTAGTGCCAACAAACTGGACATGAACTCCTATGAGACGGAGTATTCCCCTAGCACCTTGCTCCCATATGGCATTAAATCCCTCCCCCTTCAGACATCCCATGCTCTGGGGTACTACCCTGACCCAACATTTCCATCCATGGCAAGTTGGGGAAGCAGGGGCTCTTACCAGAGAAAAATGGCAACAGGATTACCGTGGACCTCCAGAACAAGTCCTCCAGGTTTCTCTGAAGACCAGCTTTCCAAGGAGAAGGTGAAAGAAGAAATCGGCTCATCCTGGATAGAGACTCCACCCTCCATAAAGTCTCTAGATTCAAATGATTCTGGAGTCTACACGGGTGCTTGTAAGAGAAGACGGCTCTCCCCTAGCACTTCCAGCAATGAAAATTCACCGACTATGAAATGCGAGGACATAAATGCTGAGGACTATAGCAAAGACACTTCAAAAGGCATGGGCTACTATGCATTCTATACTAGTTCTTAAAGTATCATTTTATTCCAATTGGCTATTTTTTTTTCAGGGTGGCCTTGGTTTTTTTGCATTACAATTGCCAAAAAGACTCTTGCCTTCCACCTTGAATTGTTGTGTGCAATTCTAAAGAAGGTGCCAAAGCTTTTTGACTGTTGCAGGTAATGAAGTAGGGAAAGAGCAAACTATGGTAGAATTCTTCCCCACTTTTAGAAGGAACCACATGTGGCAGCTGTAAGCAGGAGTGTAGATTTTTTTTTTTACAATGTGGCTTATTTATTGGAGACACTAAAGTGTGTACAGTTTGGCTCGGCTCAGAGGCCTGATCAAATCTACGCACTCCTGAGCAAGGAAATAGGGGGGTTGGATCCTAAATTTAATTTTCTTCCCTGCCTTGCCCCTCCGATAAAAGGGGGCTGGGTTGCAGGGAGCTGCACAAATGCTATGTTCTGCTTTAGACTGAGCTGGCTTCTTCAACCCTTGTCTGCAGCACAGTTAGCTCAGCTAAGGCTTTGTTTGGCAGAAGATGGCCAAAGGAAGGCCTGCTTGCCAGGCAGGGTTTTGACTTGAAGGTCTTGTGCTAATGATGGGGTTACAATGACCAAATCTGACTCTTCTTAGTTTAGAACTTGCATTAAAAAATAAAAAGCCTCCATTCCAAAAGCCTAACCTTTATTGAGGTGGCAAAAAAAATAGTGTACAGTTGTGTTTTGTCTAGGTACACTGTAGAATATTGTGGAATCATGTATAAATAGTTGACCTGTAGCTGTTCAGTCAGAAGGACCTCCGGTGGTGCTTTGAAGTTCAAAAGGCTTTTTTTTTTTTTTTGGTTAATCAAACTTAGCATATGGAGCATTATGAAAAAGACGAACAAATTTCTATATATGTGTATGTAAAGTGACTTTTTTCAGCTGCCCTGCACAAAACTGGAAGTGATGTAACTTACCCATTCTTCTTGCCTATGGTTTCAGCCATTTTAAACTGATCAATCCTGGCGCACTGGCACACAAACTTCTCCTGACAAAACTTGGTTCTGTTTTCTTTTTGTATGTACATAGTAGTACTTTTTAATAAATGTGGTGGTGCCAGGGGGCTGCCTGGCTGCCTCTTCTTTGCCTCTATTGGGTATCCCAGCTGGGGGGAGGAGGAGGAAGGAGTGCAATCCTTGGGGCTTGAGTTGTCTCCAAATCTAGCAATCCCTTGCAAAGTTTCTCCTTTGCTGCTTCATCCCTTGCTTGGATGCTGCTATGTGTGTGCACGGTGGTGGTGGGTTTTTTTGTTGGTGGTGTAGTTTGCCGCAGTTCTGTGCATCCTCCACGCTCTGAGCCCCTGGCTTGGCCCAAAAATGCGACAGTACCTCTTTTCCCCTGCGCTCTGCGGGGCTGGGGGAGGCGACGTGTGAACTCAGCACTCGTCCCGCGCGGCGACTTGTGAACTCGCCGGCTCACCTTCCCCCAGCAGCAGCGGGGCTGACCCCTCCGTTTCCCGGAACAGGGGAAGAGATTCCCCCGCCTGCTTATCTGGGGGAAGAAAGCCCCTCCTGGCAGAGCAATCGAATCCTGGCTCCCGCGGCAGCAGGACCTTTCCTGAGGATATGGAGGCAGTAATGGGATTAAACTGTTAGCGATGCCCGGCTGCAAACAAAATAAACCAGGGGCTCAGGCCGGGGCCCGCCCCGGAGGAGGTAATGCGATCGTGGGGGACACTGGCAGCGGTCTTCGGGCGGGAGAGTTCTCCCCTCTGGAGTGGAGAACGGCGGATTTCCGAGGAGATTTCGATCAGCTCTTCGCTTCTCGGTGCGAGGCTCCAGCTCTGCGCCTTGGCAAGCGAAACAAATCGGTGTCCCAGCGGCTCTCCCCCCTGCAGAAGGAGACACATTTTATCTGGGACAGAAGGGGATTCGCGGTAATTTGTAAGCGATTAGGGACGAAATTTTTTTGTGTGTTTTGTTTTTTTTTTTCCCCTTTCTCCTATTTTTTCTTATATGGGGGATACCCCCTCCCGCAAAAGCCCCCTGGAAAGGCAGCCTGTCCCCCGATTCCAGCCGCGGGGTGCGGTGGCATATCCCGGCCGCCGCTCGCTCGCCCGCCCTTCCCGGGCTGCAAACACCGGTGATGAAGCGCTGAAGGGTACGATTCCGCCGCGGTTTGCTGTTAAAAGCTGTATATTTTTGCACCGCACGGTAAAAAAGAACTTAATACTTGTGAAAAGTCCTCACACTGTTTAATAAGAAACATAAGTGCCTGGCTGGCCCCAATTAACACCTTGTGATTATAATGCATTCCTAAAATGGGGTGTCAGACGCCAAATTGTGAATAAAGGTATCTAATTAATCTTCATAGGATGACACCGATAAACAACTCTATATTTAAATAAAGATCAAGGAGCTGAATGCTTCTTATTTGTTTACATTAACAGGAGATAAAGTTAACTACCCTTGCACTTTGCTTCGTAATGCGATTTACTGAGACAAACAGCGGGCTCCGGGTGGGAGAGCCTCGCCGGGCTTTTCATGGCGGGTTTGGAGGGCAGAGGGCGACCCGGGAGGATGCCCGCCCCTTCCTCCCCGGCCCCGACACCCGCGGCCGTGTGCCGGGCACAGGCAGTTTGCGGGGCAGAAAAGGCTGTGAGGCATAAAGCGCGCCCGATTTCGGTAGCTCTCGCCTGAAAACCGAGTGCGACTTTGAAAACGACGGCTGGACGGGGATGCGGGCAAATAGGATCTAGAGGGGTAAATAAATAAATAACCCCAGTTATTTACACCATTGTGAAGTGCAAGCTGAAAAAAAAAAAAAAAAAAAAAAAAAACAAAAAACCAAAAAAACCCCACCTAGTCATCCGAGTAAGGAAAATCGGGGCTGTTGGCTGGAACCTGCCCACTGCGGCTTCGCTCCCTGCCGGTTCTGCCTGCCCCGACTCGGGGCTCGGCTCCTCGTCCCGCCCGACACACGGGCCTCGTGAAACGGGAAATACACCGGTGTAAGCATTTGAGGCCGTTCCCCGCGAATTAGCGATTCTCTGGGGTATTTCCCCCCGAATCAGCCCGGGGTGCTCTGTTTGCGCTTGGTTTTAATAGCATGGGCGCCCGGCGGGGCAACAGAAGCAGCGGGGACGGGCTCGTCCGAGGGATTGAGCCCGTTCCTCGCCAAAGACTCTGGTTTTTGGGTGTTTTTTCGTTAAAGCAGACCCGACAGCTCATCGCCTCTCGCGCTTGTGCTCCTTGTAGCGGCACATCGGGAGCAAAACCGTCTTATTTTGTATTTATTTTTTTCCCCCCCACCAACGAAACTTTGTCCCTCGCTGCTCGCCCCAAATTTTATGGCCGGCGCTTCACGCCCGAGCGGGAAAACGAAACGACCGCCGGCATTTTTCTCCTTCCGATGGCGTCTCCTCGACCCCCTTGAGGAGAAAGGGGGCTCCTTCCCCGGAGTGGCGGTGCCGGCGCTGCGGGGAGGACGGCGCAGGTATTTTTCGGGGTGTTTTCGAGTAATGCGGTGTGTGTGGGGGAGTGTTTTACTTTCGGTCTGTATTTCTGCTCCCACCTTCCTCAACGCCGCCTTTTCGCCACCGGCTCGCTTGTTTCCACCTCCTTCTCCTTTGTGAGGGGAGGGGGTTTTCCCGGGAACGGTTATTTTTACAGCCCCCCTCGCCCGCCCGCCGCCTTCCCCTCAGGGCCGCCACAACGGCCCTGCCGCGCTGAGGCGGCCCTGAGGGGAAGGCGGCGGGCGGGTGAGGCGGGAATAGGCCCCCGGTGGCTCCTATGGTACTGTTACACCTCAGAAATGCCCCTTCCCGCCGGGACTACCGGCTAGGGGTGCCGGGGGAGCCGGCGGTGGTCGGCCGTGGGTCCCCGGCCCCGGACAGAAAATGGCGCTGAGGGGGTTGAGGCAAAGGATATGGGGCCCGCTGGCGCTTGCCTCGCGCCTGTCCACCTCATGGAATGGGGGTTTGCCACCATCAGTGATGATAATAGTAGTAATAATAATATTCGTAATAATAATATTATTATTAATAATAATTTTGCCACTGTTTCCCCCACGTTTTTTTTGTACATACAAGCCCAGTTCCCCAGCCCCTTGAGGTATCCGTAGCCCACTCCTCCCCTTCCAAAAATCTCCATATCCCTGTTCGTGATAATATGAGTATGGCTAATATAAATATTAATCTAATCCTTATCAGAAGGATTTTTAGTGCTTGCTGGATATCACAAATATGTAATCCAGAGGAGAATGGCATTAGGCTGAAAGTGTGGAGTGCAAAATATGATTTGAATAAAATGATAGGGTGGTATCTAATATTTCCTTTAGGGAGTACTATACTCTGAGCTGTCACAACCGATTGTGTAAATAGACGAGACTGAGGGATGTGATCCTAATCATATTGATGAAACATTCATCTGAAAGACCGAGCGCAACCAGAAGGGACTCACTAGGAATACAATTAAATCCTAATCTGGGGAGGAGGAATCCTCTGCAGGCTTTCCTCTAACCCGCCGCCCTCTCCTCTGTTTTCATTTTGGACTCAAATAAAATTCAGGAGAGGAAGAGGAAATAAAGGAGAGATGGAGGGCTGGGTAGTTTGCCTGCCTGAAGGACTATGTTAATGTGGGGAGTGCTGCGTGGGAAGAAGGTAAATCTGCAGTCCTGGCTCTGCAGATAATGAAAAATAAAGGCCTAATTTTGCTCACAGGCATAACTACCTCCCTGCAGAGGGTTTTCACCTCAGTGGTGTTAATCAGGTGCAGGAGGCCTGTGTGTCTGGAGGTGGAGTCTCTCTGACCCAGGTTTTGACCACCAGCTCGGTCCCAGCCTCGTGAGCAAAATTTAGTCTTCTGTCTCTTGTACGCTATCTAGTTTCCATCTGCGTAGGGAACTGATTTCTTGCTGATAATATTTATTAGCAAAGGGGTTATTTTCCAACCACTCCCCCCAGCTGGTTCCTGTCTGACCCCCATTGCCATGGTCTCAGACTGCCTTTCAGTAGTGTAGCGCCCAGGGTGAAATGGCATCAGGCAGTTTGTCTTCCCTGCACCTGCATGTGGTGATAATCACCTCACATAAAAGAAATAGGTTAGCTACTGCTGTAAGGGGACCAGCCTATTTTGACCCTTGTCCAAAAAAAAGGTGGTCTGAGAAGATGGAATGGGACAAGGTTCCAGTTGTAGTTCCTGTAACAGTACTAAAACCAGGCTGGCTGCTTTTCATCACTTCTTGCTTTTGGCATTGAAGGCATTGAAAAGGTGCATTTTCCTAAAGCACGCCACCTTTTGGTTTATACCACTAAAATGAATTCAAGCTACGAATACCTGAATTCACATGATGATGTTTAAAGGTTGAGAAGCAGCCTGTCTTCTTTATCCTGCTACTGTTTAAAGTCAGGCTTCCTTTGAGTGTCCAAGACCCAAATCTGATCTGATGTTTTTAGAGTTTTTTCAAAGTCAGCCAGTCTTCTATCAGCAAGGTCAGGCAAAGAGCAAGGTTAGTTCCTTCTGCTTGGAGTGTTCTCCATGGAAAGAAAGGCTCCAAACACCCCATTCAGTTCTCTTTTAGTGGGGCATGATGTCTGTAAATGAAGGAAGGATGGATGGAGTGAGATATCAGTTAACAAATCTGTAGCAGGAGCTCCATATAAGTCCATAGTATTTTCTGCCGAAGTATGAGCTCTGCAGTTTTATGGTTTACAGAAGGACTCCTACGGTTGAAGTAGGCACTGCTGAAGTGGTTGTAACATAACGTAGTATCATTTTAACAGGTTTGGGAATGAAACGTTATGTTAGAGTTCATCTGTACTGTGATTGTATATACTGAGAGCAGAGTCATCGGTTATGTTTGTTCCCTATTTTCCTTACAGCAGGGTTAGATTTTTGTAGTGTAGATAGGGCACTAATTGTTAAAATTCATGTAATGGTTAGGGTCCCATTTGTCCATAAAGCAATACAGTCTATGTAAATTGCTTGGCGTAGTTGCAAATTTCCTTTGAGGAGGGAAATAATCCATCTTTATTTTTAACCCAAACTATACGAAAATTCTAGACTAGACTAATCCTAGAATAGCAAGCAAATTTAGCTATCTGTTTTTAGGGTCTTCTGTGTTCCTGTTTGATAAATTGTTAGCAATGCTCTGGCTGTTCTTCTGGGGAGACATATTCTTCAGAAACTAAACTGTTTTGTAATGTATCAGCACTTGCTTGTTCGTAATGATAAGTTCTCAATAGCAGAAGTGTTAGGACTTTTCTCTCCTTACTTCCTATGCTAAGAATATAAGAACATAGTATCCTGCCCTAATGAAGGGATGATTTGAGCAGAGAGCGCTCTTAAAACTGGTGCTTCAGAGGACATGTCCATGCAAAGAAGACTTTCAGGAGCTATTCACAATAGCAGGTAAATTTTATGCTCTCTCTTACTCCAGACAAAGCCTCACCTGTGTAGCCTGGTCTTCATGGATACATCAAGTAGCTTATTTTCCAGTAGCTTTATGTTTTATGTCTTAATTATTGTTAACCCAGCTCTTCTGTTATTTCTTTCAGTGAAGGCAGGACTGTGCTCTGCTGCCTTTACATTGGAACTACTTTGCAGGATCATTTGAGAGGAAAGATTAGGTGAATTTCTTGTTTTGGCTGGAAATGGCTTTGATCCATAAGAAAAATTATGGCAAAATCCATGACATTTGAATGGTTTTCGTTTTATTCACATAAAGTTCCTAAAGTTTGTGCCAGCAGTGATCTGAATAGCAGATAAATCTGCATTGTAAAGCTCCATTTCAAACGTGCAATGTATTTCTCTACTTGATCTGCTCAAATTATATGTAATGTTTATTATTAAACCTCTGGAAATGCCTGCTGTCAGGATGGGCCCATGAGTAAGTTTAGTGGATTGGAAGGGAAGAATTGGGTAGTTTTTCAGTCAGATCAAGTCTCTATTTCGGTTCACTGTGCAGCAGCAGAAATGCTTGTGCTGGCACTGAGCAGAAAGAAGAAACAGAGCAGAATGCAAGAATGAAAAACTTACATATTCCTGCCAGGGATGCTGGTGACTCCTTTCATCAGTTTAAGCAGTAGTACTCATGATTTTATTTTGTTTTCTCCCCCACCCTCCCCCCCAATAACAGCACATGATAGCTAATGCCTGCATGGTGAAGTCAGTACCAAAAGTTGTGGCCAGTGTCAAAAGCACTTACGGAGATTGGTATAAATGCCCTGCCTGGAAAGTGCTGAGAGGACTTTCTGATCCAGTAGAGGTGCCACAGTGGTGCAACCACAGCATTTGGGTAGCCATGGGAGTACAATGAAGAGCAGGTTTACAGCACCTCTCATACCCCACAGCAGCTGTCCATGGGCACACCACATGCATGATCCATAGTTTACTTTGTAGTCCCCTAGCTATGCTTAGGTCTAGTGTTTTCCTGATTTCAGCCATGGGAAGAGAAAGCCATTCCCATAGGTATTAGAAAACATGAACTCCCCGTTTTTGCTGTGCTGCAAAAGGCTTAATTATTGCATAGTATAATGGAATGCGTGTAATAGCCTGAATGCAGTTTCAGTAAACAAAAAATGTCATTAGATGTTCAGTTCTTGTTTCTTACATTCCCATTCAGTGAGAATCCGTAAGGAGATGCAATTCCCCTAGAAATGGCCTGAAATATTAGGAGTTCCAGACCAGTGTCTTTGATCAGCACTGCAGGAGGGATGCTCTGTGGCAGGCTGCTTTCCATTTCACGTTTGGAGTGATTATCTAGAGGAACAAGGGGTGTGTCTGGCTCTAGTACACTACACCAGAAGCGAACAAACAAAAAGTATTGGGGTATTTCACCGGAAATGAAAAAACCAAACCCCACGACCATTGATGGTATTGCTCTGAACTATGGGGTGACGACTGATTTCTGCTAGACTGGACTGTGGGTGTTTTTGTTAAGTGGCTAAGGTAGTTGCCTATTTCTCCCGCTGCTTTGAGTTGTACCGAGCCTCTGTAGGGAAGCATGGAGAATACAAGATGAGAGGCAATGCCCTTCTGGTGTTTTCTCAACCCACCCAGGGAGTGGAGATTTTAAAAAAAACAACAACAAAACAAAAGAAAAGAAAACATGAATCCCTTTTCTTTTTGGTGAGGTATTTTCCAAGCTAGGAGTCACAGGGAGAGCCAAAGCAGCAGCAAACAAGGCAGCTTGTGTTCCTCCACGCTATTCACTTCAATCAGATTTAATCTGTATCGTTCTCCAGGCTGGTATTAATATTGTTATGCTGAGAAGTGCTAATGGCCGCCCATAATGTTTAAAGGTCAGTGAAGTATAGAGTGAAAATACTCTATAGAAAGACTTAAAGATTGGCCATAGATTGGCCATAACCACACCTAAAAAAAATCCAGATGGAGACTAAGTGGATTAACTCTCTCTTTTGTCTAACAGCTAAAGCTTTCAGTCTCCTGTATTATAACAGTTACAGAGGTTAATAGCTAGGCCAAAACATCTCAAGTCTTATGGACTATCTTTACTGAAGATGAAGGGTGAAGCTATGGGAGGGAGTTTGAGCTGATTTAACGTTCCACTTACTGCTGAGAACAGGGAAAGGTACTTAATCCTCCTTAGTCTTTCCTTTTTATGTTTGGCTTGGGGGTTCACTTCTTACCTTGTACCAGCTGTGGGGCTCATCAGACCTCTCGTATGAGTGAATTAATTTTACAGACTTGGCAGAAGACACATCCAGGAGAAAAGGACAGTTGCATTCTGCTGGGTTCACGAGTGTAATTGTCTCAACTAAGACCCAAGAGTCAGAGAGTGCAAAGGAGAAGGTAGGATTACATGGCCAGGACTGGTGGAGAAGGGCGTTGCAAGCAACCCCCCAAGGACTCGAGAGAGCGAGAGAGGGCAGTATTTGACATTGGTGTAACCTTATGTTGACTTATTTTGTGAAATTGTGAAATTGCAGCTCTATCATTCAAAGAGACAAAACTCTCTCCTCCAGATTAAATTGTGTTTCCCCAGGCTGTTGGGATAGATGCTTCATTACTGCCTTGCTGTTCCTTCTGAGTGTCCAGAAAGGCCAGGGTCCCTGGGAAACAACTGCAAAGTTCCTCACTGTGTCATGGCTTTAATAAATGTGGGGTGATCGGGTAGGAGGAGGTGACTGAGAACACAGTAATGTGGATATCACTTGGGGTGTGTGACCTTTCTTGTGCGGGCTGGTGTCCTTGCTATATAGTCATGATCAGCCAAATTTAACTCTGCAATGAATGACATTCCTCTCAGGATAGGTTTCCTGGGGCTAATTTGGGAACAAGGAGATAATGTATTAACGGTTTTTGGCTCAGGCTCTGGAAAACTGTTTCTTCAGGTAAAGTAAGTTTGCTCAAGGAATCCACAAGAATGGGTTGTATTTGTGTCTTTGCTCAGGGAAGTGGGGATTCGGGTATATTTCACTGACAGTAAACTACATTATGAAAAGACCTGCTTTAATGCCTTTGCTTTTTCCTCCCAATAAGAGGTAAACATTCAGGGTCAGATATGAAAATCTGCTCCTGTTTATTAAAGGGGCAAAATCAGCAACATAGACAAAAACCTGATGTTGCCAGTGCTACCAAACATAATAAGTACTGCTGTGAGGCTTCCCTGTGTCGACCTAAGGTCCTAGAGTAAGTACCAAACTTGCTAGCATTTGCAAGATTAGATTGTAAACTGGAAATAATAAAAAGGTAAAACTGAAATAAATGGACAGGCCAACACTGCTACTTGGAAGTACCCAAGTTCTTTAGCAGTGAGCTAAATTCTGCAACACTAAATTTCGAAGGGAATTTTGCAAAAGTGAAAACAACTGAAATTGGATTATGATATCAACATTATAATTTAAATTCCATTTTACTAACCGTCTGTCTAGCTTTTTTGGTAGGGAAAAATTGCCTCTGAGGCAGATTTTAGGGAGATCTTCCCTATTCCTTTTCTCATTATAATTTCTCTTTTCTGAGACCTATATATCTATAGCTAGGACAAATGTAATAGAGAATTAATCAAATGGTAAAATATACCTTGCCTGTGAGAAAATGTCTCTTTTATCAGTGGGAGGAAGCTACAATTGGAGAAAGCTGCAATACAGTATGTGAGTAGTGCTACAAAGAGTAATTTGAGAAGCTAGAAGGTTGTTATTATGGACTGTCTGATTGAGACACGGTACGTAACGTGCTGCATAGGAAACATCATGTTTGTTCACTGTCATCTCGCAGGACACTTGGAAACTCCAGTCAACAGTAATTAAGGAGAGAAAGAGATGAGTGCAGAATTGTGTGCTGGTCATGGAGTCAGTTTGAATGGCTTGCAAAAATCTTTGTCTCATTTCAGAAAGATGATGAGTGCATCCAGGATCAGAGGGCTATAATTCTTCAATCTTAAAAAAACCCTCAAAACAGTAATGATTCTTTGTTCTTGACCTGGTCTTGCAAAACTGGTGGTTCAAGGAGTGACACATAGTTGTGGCTGGGTCTGGACAGGTTTACAGAGACGTGTCACTATAAGTGTATCAGTAGCTATAGAAGTATTCCATAAATACAGTTGAAAGTTATATCAGTGTTGCATTTCTGATGCATGCTCTGAAGATCTGGACAGATCAGGATGGACAGCAGTTAGGACAGATGTTCTTCTTAAGATGAGGTGAGGGTTTATAACCTGTTGTTATCAAACTCAATACTGGAATCAGGGCCAGAAACTCTGCTAAACTGCAGACTAAACAAAGAAGTTTCGAATGAGAACTTGGTTAAGCCAAACAGTTGTAAATGGTCATGAGCTAGAGGCAACATTATATCTTGTTTAAGTTAATTAGAGCCCACAGAGAGTTCTTTTTGGAGGAAGGGGAAGGAAGCTCACTGTCTGCAGGGTAGTGCTTGCAGAAATTTGTAAAACTTCAAAGTGTCTGACATAACTGGAGACAGGAGCTGAGACTAAGCCCACTCCTGCTCGTACCTTTGATATACTTCCTTCTTGTATTTGAACTCAGGAGTAAGGAGCTCTCTGTTCATCCATGCTGGCCTTCCACCTTGCTTGCTTGACTTCCTGCATGCAGGAATGGGCTGTCTTGTGCTTTGAGGAGGTTGTCCTTGAAGATCAGCCAGCTCTCACAGGCTTTCCCTTTCCCTGTCACAGTAGTCTTCCATGAGATTCTACCAAGAAGATCCCTGAACAAGACAAATTCTGCTCTCCTGAACTGCCAGCTTGTAATTGTACTATTGGTCTTTCTGGCTTCTCTCAGAATTTTTATCTCCGCAACCTTATGGCTGCCCTTTACATCCCATATTTGTTCTTTGTAAGAAATCCAGAAGACTCATCAGTCACCTGCATCAAAAAATTACCTGTGGTGTTTGGGCTGGACTGGCCACTGAAACAAGCAACAGATGCCGCTTCTCACAGAAGCCACCCCTGTAAACCGGTGCTACCAAAACCTTGCCACGCAAACCCAATACACCACCCATTGCAGTGTTGGAGCCATGTGAGCTATCCCAGTGCAATTCTATAATCCTTGTGAGATGCCACCAAGCAGTCTCTTTTCTGTGGTTGGTTTCAGACCAATGCTGTTGGGATCAGCATTAAAGGGCACACCAGGCAGTCATTATTGAGCGCTGGGAGCAGAAAAGGGGTAGGAAGACACTGAGTAAAGGTCTTGGCTGACTGAGGGAGGTCAGTTGCAGAGCAATGTGAAGGTGTGATACCCATCAAACAAAGCCTGCTGAAAAAACATTACCTTTCAAGGCTTAACTGAAAAGCTTTGATGAAGCAAAATGATTTCATGGAAACTTAGTGGTTTATGTCTTGTGCTTCTATCACCTTTCTAAATCTGATGTCAAGTGCCCTAAACCTAGGCTTATTGTTTTATGGATCTATGGCTATAGAGACTTTGTTTCCATTTTAAAGGAGAAGTGTTAGTAATTGCCTGGAAGTCATACTCAATCCTAAATCACAGAATTATCAGCGTCACCGTGTGTGTTTGATACAGTGTGAATTTTGAATGGTATTATTTTTCATAAGCAAAATGCTCCTTCAATTTATATTTTGCCCCTCCATGGAAAAATCACAGAATGCCATAAGGTTTATTAATTGTTACAGCCTTGCAATCAGTGTATTATGCTATAGTATCAGAAGACTAACACCAAGAAAACC
Source organism: Rissa tridactyla (assembly GCF_028500815.1). NCBI lineage: Eukaryota > Metazoa > Chordata > Aves > Charadriiformes > Laridae > Rissa > Rissa tridactyla. Next base: position 124,574,148 of record NC_071467.1, read on the forward strand.
TTTTTTTGAACCAATACTTTAAATTGCTGAAAAATACCAAAGTTTAAATAAAAGGTGTTAGTCTCTGGTAAATAAGTGTATTGTATTACCTGTACTTAAAATCCCACTGAAGTTTCTATAGAAATGAAGTAACCTCCTGCAGCAGTTGCTCCAAAATCACGTGTAATATAATGAATAAGGCAGGAGTTACACTTTCTTTTAAACTGAAACATTCTGGTATCATGTCTGAGTAGAATAACCTTGCTTAAGGGATTAAATGGGAGTGAATTCCAAGCAAAAGGTTTTCACTGTATTTTTTCCAAAAGGGCCTGAAATGTTTCATATCAAATGACTTTGAATGTTTTGTATCACTGTAGATTTTTGTGGTAGAGTCTGATTTTATGACCTCAGCCTACAGCTGTAAGAGCATATTTAGCTTGCTGCCTTATGATAGTACTCATGAGCAAATAGTATCTTGGGTTCACTGCTGTTTATTAAGAGCAGCCTTATATGCGATAACAAAACTTTCACTGAAGTGGATCAGTAGGAGCTGGCTCAGTGGTTCCTGTGTCTGCTTTCCACTGTTCTTTCTATATAGTATTTTGACACTTCCAAATGTTTCCATTCCAAATGTGTGTGCCCTGTTCATTTCTAGTACAGTCCTGAAAGTCTGTTGCCTTTTTCTGTGGATCAGACAAAATCATTGAGCTCCTGAACTCTGAAGGTGGTTCATGCTTTTCTCAGAGATGGTTCTGAGTAGGTCAGGTACCTTCCCTGCCTGAGCTCCTGATGAAAATGTTTGACTTAAATCCCTAAGGCTGGGTCTGGGTCTGCAGAGAGGGCATTGGGTACAGGGTGTTGAAAAAAAGAACTGACTGCAGCTCAAATCAAGTGGTCAGCACTTCCCAGGGACAGGCCCTTGAGCTGTAGCATTTAAATGCCAAATTGGAGCTTTTCTCTTGTTGTTTCCACAAAATGAGGTCCAATTCTGCAGCATGAAGCCCAGCGCAGAGTCAGGTCAGGAGGAAGTGTAAAAGAGTTGCATATGGATTCTCTTTGCTAATGCAGGGTCTTGGTCCCTGTTACATACCATTTGTGTATGTCTGCTCTGAACTTGACTTCCTTTCAGCGCTTGAGCTGAAAGCTCCCACCAGGAGCCTCTTCATCTGTACACAGTGTTTCTCACTGTTCTAGCTTGCTTCATATTAAATTCTACTCTATAATATGTTGAGAATAGTCTCCAAACTGTGTAGCTGTTCCCATTTTGTAAGAATTACCATGTCACTTAACACAGGACAATCCCTGTGAGGAGGCTCTCCCCAGTGTGGAGGAAGGTTTCAGGTCATAGCCTTAAGGGATATGCCTGACTTTGTAAGCACGTAGCCTTAGTTTCCAGCTTCAGTGCAGCAACTCTGTCAGGGTTTACAGACCTATTTTCTGGCCTTGTGTCTCTAGCACTTCTGATTGCAAATGTAACACTTAAAACGTACCCCATTTGATGTAGTGATGGTTATGGGCCATCTAGCATATTCCTAAACATGCAAAGGCTATGTATATGCATGAAGCATAATGACTTGGCATGCGGTCTTTCAGATGCAGTCTAGAAAAGGCAAATAAAGGAGTGTGGGTAGGAGAAAGATAGAGATACTCTGGAGATACAAGTAAGAAAAGTTTTCTAGTAGAAGTAGGATGCTGGCTGGACAAAAGTCAGGGCGTCTTCTGGCTAGGTAAGAGAGACGCTGTCACATAGGCCCAGGTATGGCAGTCTGCATACTGAGTAGCACTTACCAGTATAAGGAGTCTCACTGAATGCTGTTTATTCATGCATCCCTATTGAAGTTAATATGAGTAGAATATGTTGAATTTGGCCCTAGGTTAGTAACATAAAATTGTAGCTCTTTAAAATAGATCTGAATGGAGAGGTACGGTCCAATGCTGCACTGGCTCTGAGACTTTGTTGGTTTGAGGGGATTTGGAATTTTAGTTTTGACAGGATATTTCTAGGTGTGGGGGATGGTTAGGGAAGAACATCATGATTATTTTTCTTACAAATCTAATAAGAAATGAATTAGCCTAGAAGAGGGGGAAAAGAATCTGCTACCTTAGATGTTATTTAATGTGCTGCCTTATTCCTTTAAGAAGTGGAGCTTTCTTGTGTTACATTACATAGTAGCCCCCCCCCCGCAAAAGATGCATGTCTTTTGCCTGGGGTGAGCAACTCCTGAGATTTCTGAAGTCAGGCTAGTACATTAACACCTTAGATTTAGGTAGCACACGGCTACAAGCAAATGTCTTTGGATGATAGAAGCAAATCAGACACTGCTTTTGTATGTCACGAGGGATTATTCTATTTTAGTGCTATGCCCTTTGGCTTTACAAATGCACCTGTAGTGCTCCTGTGGTTAGTGCAAAGAATCTTGGTAGAATTAATTTACTATAGTTGTTTTGTCTTTGTAAATAGCAAATGTTAGAACTGGCTATACACAAACAGCTTTTCAAACCTTACATGTATTCTTTGCAGCAGTTCATAGACAGGGAAGGCTTCTGTTCTTTAATGCTAGCACTGGGCTCAGCAATGTACTTTTCCATTCGCAAAAGGTGATTTTTGTGGAAGTAGGAGGAATTTATGTCTGTGTGTGGGCATAAAGAGGCTAAGACAGGAGATAAATTCTAGGAAATCTAAAGGTAGATCACCAGATATAGATTCCAGCTGTGCCTTTGTGAATCTGAAGAATTCTCATCTGATTTCATGTAATCTGCTGTGTTATTTTTTATTGGAATAAATGGCTCTGAGATCGTGGTGTTTACATGGCACTGTCATCATACAGTAGCAAGCTATTAAGCATTATCTGGCATTTCAGGAACAGACATACCGGTCTGTCAAATACTGTGGCAAATAATTGTCCCTTTGAATCTTTTGAAGAGATGGGGGGACCTAAATGTTTGTAATATCAAGAAGGTTTTAATTTTACCAATATCCCCTACAGAGAGGACTTTTTAAATTTTTTTTTCCCCCAATTTCAACAGTTTTGTGGTTGGTTTTGTTTATTTGTTTGCTTGTTTTTTACATGACATAAGGATGGTAGCATGTGTCTTGATATTAGATGAAGTGTGCTGGAACACTCACTATGCTTGTTGTAGTCTAAATCTGCTAAACAACAACAAAAGAAGACAAAAATGTAAAAGCAAAGAGAAAACAGGAAAGAGAGAGGCTGTGATTTGTAATAAGACTAGATGGCTTTCTAATAATCTTGCTATTACAGAAAAGCAAGTTCAGCAATCTATTAGGTGTTCTGCGACCTGGTAAATTTTAGCCAATATCATCTGCTGAAGTCATAGGTTTTTAGCTGCTTTTTTAATCTGAGTCTTCTAGGACAAGACTGCATAAAATAGCCTTACCTAAGCCAGACTGTTGGTTTTTGGTTATGGTTTTGGTTTTTTGTTTTTGTTTTTTTTTTTAGTGTGTAGGAGTAGGAAAAAGTGGGTCAGAGAAAGAAAAGGACTTACAAGAAAGGTGTTAAGAGCAGGAAAATACTTGGAAATTTTGTGCTTTGGATGTGTTAGCGTTTAGATGAAGGTGGTGGGGAGGTAGGCTGAAGGCCCAGCCTGGTTTGTCAGGTCATCTCTCAGGATCAGTAATGGTATGGGTTCCTGTGCGTAAAGGTGGATCATAGGAACATAGTGGTTGTATGGCGTTAGGCCAAAAGTTTTGTCCAGTGTGTTTTCGCCAGAGTGCTAATAGCAGAATGTAAGAATAAGATATGTTACAGCAATCAGCTTTAAGGATTTCCTGAGCTATTTCTGGACTGTGATGATTAACATTTCCTTGATGTGTCGTAATCCTTTAAGTGAACCTCACTCCCCATAGGAACCCCTTAAATTCTGCAGTCTGATGTTGCAATGGTTTGGTTGCAGATTTCCCCACTGGAAATCTCAACCCATGTTGTTGAGATTTATTCTTTTCAAACCACTTCCATCAATCATGAGTGCCAAATTAAAAGCACTCCAAAAGTGCAAGTGGGATTTGCTTATTCTCTTATTATTTGGTTTACCAGGAATGGCCCCCTCTGTGATTGGTTTTAAGTATTCTTTTCATCTTCTGATTTTTCCCATCCTAAGCTTCTTTTTGCTAAATAGCCTTCATGTCCACCCAGTGCTTGAGTCAAATCAGAACATAAATATAATTGTATATAATGGACTTCTACTTTTTTTCTAGAGATGCAGACCTCAGGTGCTTTGGGGTACTGAGCTAGGGAGCTAGGACATAAGTATGTCACCTTTTTGCTATTTGTTATTAATTATTATAAATGTAATTGAAAATCTTAAATGGGGAGCCTAAAGTTAGGTAACTCTGACAGGTATCTTATATTAGTCGTAGCCTGATATTTTGGGGTATATTGTGCTTATTACTCGTGTCTGAATTAGTGGGAATTGTGATGCTCTGACGCTGAAGACAGACCATTTATTTGAAAGTATAAACATGCTTGAAGATTTACAAGTAGACAGACACACTAGTAAGTTTATAATACCCTTCATCTTAAATTGCCATGAGCAATCTTTCAGTTGTCCCGTGGAGGTTTCTGTTTGTCGGTATGCTCTAAATATTCACATTATTACAAGCACAGAAGGTTTTGCCTTTCAACAGCATGAACTGGGATTTAACTTTTTTTTTTTTGGGGGGGGGAAAAAGATAGTTTCCCTGACTTCAACTCCCTGGGCATGCAGGTAAACCACAACTGTCAAATTTTATTCAAGTTTGGAACTGGGATAAACTCTGCAAGTTATATTTTACCCTAGAGCAATCCAAGTGTGCAAGGTGTACCAGTGCAACACGTCAGCAGTGTTTGCTACCAGAGCGAGTGAGAAGACAAGGATTCTTAACTCAGGGGAAGAGTTGTTTAAAGCCTGTTTCTGCAGATAAACAGCTTGCTGGGCTGAGGCACTCTGCCCTGATGTGTGTGGCTACAGTGCCCTCTTGTGCGAGTGAGCGCTGGCGAACAGTGGCAGATCCTCCAAAAACACCTGGCTGCCATAGAAGGAAGGAAACGGAAGACAAACTCCTCTTCCTGATCTGTGGCCTTTTGCAGCTGTGTTTTAGTCACCATCAATTTATTTGGTTCCGTGATATGACGCAAATATAAGGAAAGCTTAAATTGCGCTTTGTATTCTGCTAGTATTTTGGCATTAGCTGGAAATTGAACACTTAATATTTCTGTTGTGGTGACACCCACAGGACCCGTTATGGACAGGAGCTCCTGGTTGTGCTAGGTGCTGTCTCCACACTCAGAGGTAGGGCCCTGGTGGTGCTGTGGAGCTTTAATTGTTTAGGTAAAATAAGTAACCAAAACTGGCTATTCTTTTTCAGGACTAGACAGAAGTTTCCTCTTCCCCTCATCCCAAACTTGTCACCTGCGCTTCATCTGCCTCTGAAATTAGAGAAATTGAATTAATAAGTCTTGATTGGAAAAAAGAAGAAAGCTTCAAAGGAAGAAAGGGCACAGTGATCAGAGCTAAGTGAGCAGGACAGACCCAGGAGGGTTTTGACACATTATCATTTGAAAATGTTAAAGCAAATATCTGCTGTGACCACAGTGTTCCAAGATTATTGTAAGCGGAGAAAAATACCTGCCTGTGCAAATAAGTTTAACCACGACATAGAAAATTCAGGGGATGTGTCCCACTTATTTGATCAAATGCCTTTTGATCATTCTAAAATTATAGCTACCCTTTTGAGGGTATATTTCTTGACAAAACCGTAGGGAGTGTAAGCGACAACTAAGCAAGAAAATTGTCGTTGTACTACCAAGATTTAAAGTGTGTAAGCAAGAATGTTGTAACATTAAAAAAAGAAAAATACTAACCTAGTTCCTCAATAGAGGCTATTGAACTGTATAAACCTAGAAAACGAAGAACTTGGCACAGGTTTTTCCAAGTGTTAGGTACTTTGACTTCATGGGTAGAGGAAACATGCAGTATCCCTGCAGTCAATGAAAGAACAGACTGTTAGGTTTGGGATTGTTTGGTTTTGTTTTTTTTTTGTTTTACCATGCTTTTCTTTGATTAGCATGTGGATTCTGAAACCCATTTTCATCTCATGTTAAACATTCCATTGTAAACATTTGCACTTGATGTAATAAACTCTGATAATTCCACCCTAACTTTATTTCATTGGGAGTCCGCAGAGGAGACGCTGGAGAGAGAGATACAAAAATGAGGGGAGAGCTGGTAAGGTGAAATGCAAACTGAATTGAGCTGCACAGAAAGGAGCAGAGAAACAGGGAAGGAGGGAAAGGATGGTATCCTGACTAGAAAATAGATGCAGTGTGGCAGACGACCTGTATGAAAGTAACCGGGAGCAGAATTTAGCTATTAAAATGCTGTCATCCTGCGCCTGTCTTCAGTCCTATTGGTGTGTCCCACCCCATTCTCCAGTCTGTCCTTACTGATTCTTATTGGTCCTTACTGGGCACTAGGCTTGCACCTGCAAATACCATCACCAGCCCTTAAGCTAGAGCAATGTGAGAGTCAGCTGGAGTTGTGGAAACACCATGTCTTCTCGCTTAATGAGGTAGACACTTCTCATAGGTTATGGCCCTGGGTCAGAAAGAGAGTGAGTGCACCACAAAGCTATTTCATTCACTGCTTTACTTTGGTTTAATAAAGATAGGCTTTGTTTACTAGCCAAATGCAAGACATTAACCCAGTTAATGATTACCTTAAATATCACAAATTTGGCTTAAGTTAGTCTTTTTTTCATCCAAGGATCCTATTCATTAAATGACAGTGCTGCTCGGCAACATGAAAATGTAAAAATGTATTTGTAATGTTCCGTACTTACTGGATTGTATTTCTTCCACCTTAAGTACACTGATTATATAAACACAAGATGTTGGCAAAGCCTCTGCATCCTGAGGGTTGTCCTGAAGACCGGGCTTACTTATTTGTGCAGTACAAAGGTGTAAGGGGTGACCTGAGCTCTGATTCTCCTGGAATAGTGCTTAGGCTGCAACACCTTCCTGCAGAGTGCGTCACCAGGAGGTTCAACTCTGCAATAAATAATAAATATTTTTGCAGATGAATGAGGTGCTTCCACGTATTTCCAGCTGCAGTGCTTTCTTATCCAAGCATGTGGTTGTAAACTTCGTTACAAGGATTTTTCAGAAGTTTCATAATTTCTGAGGTATTTGCCATTAGGCAGGTGAACTTTCATATGCCTGAGAAGTTTTCATATTTCAAGTCCACATTTGTAGGAAAGTCGTCTCCAAACATGGTTGAACACAGTTCTGCAGGTTCTGGGACATGTGCAATGATACCATTACCCTTTGCGGCTACAATCTTTCAACTAACTCCGTTTTTGTGCAGGAGCACCTGGGCATAAAGTCCACGAAAAAGCAGAGGCTATAATGTAAACGGGCTTGGAGTTCATCTCTTGGCACGAATGTTTTTCAAGCTCATGCTGTTAGTTACTTCTATTTGCAACACGTCCAGGTTGGACAAGCTGTGATACCCAGGGGTAATAAACCAGAGGATTTAAGAATGAGCCACAAGTTATCTCTAAGCTGAGAGTGGGTGTCTGCTGGGAAGAAGTAGGGCTTTTCTTTTGCAATAACTGAATGGTACCTACAAACCATATAGTTACAAAATGCTCAACATCTGCAGCTTTGCTTGATTTCAGTAGCTCAGGGAGCAAACACTGGTCATTCTCATTTATTTGGACTAGGTGGTCCTTTATTGGCAAGGAGACTGAGTTTTAACAAGGTTATTCTATTTAGATGAAAAGTTATGGTTTCATAGCAGGCTTAAGCGCCTTAAGGGTCTATTTAATATGCATTGATCTTTGTGTATTTGAATACAGGATACACGCTGGAGCTGTTCAAACAGGTTTTTGTTTTTTCTAAGCCAAAAAATAGAGACAAAATTGAGAATAGGCAGAAGTGTGGGACAAGACAACAATGGTAGATGTGACTTTCACAGTCTATGGAGGGTGAAAATATTAGAGGAAGATGACTGTTTCCAGAGGTGCGGTGCACATATGCAGCTAGTGGGGAATTCCATGAGGAAAGGAAGGGACAGGTCAGTGCTTCCTACAGACTCTTGACTGTACTAGCATTTGCTTTCTTGCATAGACTTAGGTCTATGCAGGATCAGTAACATTCTGCTGGTACATGGACATTGTCCTGTAGCATTGAATAAAATGGATTATTCGTAATTTGAAAAATTATTTCACTGTCATTCAAAGAAAGAGAACATATAATGTAAAGAAGCTCTGTTTGTGTACAAAATATATCAAAGGTATCCCTTTCAAATTATAGTGGAAGTGTCTTTTGTATTTACCGTTTTCTTGTACTTCCACCAGAGGGCAGGTTTGTGTCACAAAACCTATTTGCAACCTATTTGCTCATTTTGGGAGAGTCCAATGTGAAGTTCACCAGTCATGTTCAATCCTAGTCAGAAAAAAAAGTCTTATTCTGTGGTAATTTTCCTTGAAAATTATATAGATTTTTTTTTAAATAAAATAAAAAGAAAAAATAGAATCTGGTTGGTAACCTTGAAGCTTCCTAAAAATCTGTCCCCCAAACACATTCCTCTTATTCTCTAAAATATTCTCTAAAATTGTTGTGAAATTGCCACTGGTTCATTTCTCCCAGTGCATTTCTTCCCTGTTTCTATCATATTGGAATATCTAAGAGGTTTTCAGCATCAGCTTAATGTGAAGACAACCAAGTGATGTACTTCCTGTTGCAGAGATGTGGAAAGGTGGTGTTCTGTTAAAGTTTGGCAGCAAAAAATACTGTTGTACCAGCAAAACACAAATATAATTAAGGCCTGGAGGCTAAAAATGGTAAAAAATTTATAATGCTGGCATGCAAAACACTGAGGGGAAAAAAATCAGGTGGTTACATCATGGTAACAAGCCCCAGCAGGGTTAACCACATGCCCATGTTTGTGTAATTCTTCTCAATGCCATTTTGGTTTCAAAGTGACATGTTGTGGCAGTGCCTGAACGGGACGTTCTGAAGCAAAGGAGGCAAATGCTTTTCTAATTCATGTGTCATCTCCCGGAATCCTGTTCTTTCTGCTGCAACTACTTCACCTTGTGTTGCTTATGTGTGAATCAACAGGACAGTTTGAACTCATCAGTGGATGCACCAGCTTTTGCTTCTGCTTCCTTAGTGTCTCACCACTGCTTATTTTGTCTTCCATGTGTTTTTGAGCTTTGGATTTTACTTTTTTTCCCAGTTGTCACTTTGCATACTGAAAATACACATATTTTGCAGGCATTTATACCCATTAGCCAGTGCTGCTGTTCACTGTCTGCTGTACAAATGCACACTAACGTTCTTAAAAATTTGCATTGCTTTTCATGAACTCTGTTTTAGATTTTTGTAATTTTGAAAAGTATTTTCAGTACAGTACGAACACAATAGTACTGTACTCATCATTATAATCCAATGTTTTGACAATCACTGTGAAATATCCCAAGTATAGTCTACCGCCAACAAGCTGTGCACTGCTGCGTTAGGAGCTTTTATTCAACAGTGTTATCCAGGATAGTGCCTCTTCCTCAGCTTCAAGCTGGTTTTGTAGTTTCACGTTGTCTGTTCTTAAGGGGATGGCAGCATTTTCCTTTGCATTTGGAAATCAGCTCTCACTCCCCCCAGTGTAAACATTATTATTAAGTTTACTGTCTGGATGATTCAGTAGTATCTAAGGAGAGAGTGAACTTCATCAAGTCAGGAAGCATAGCCTTCACTTAACTGGTGAAATGTTAACAAGGACTCTTAACAGCCTCCAGCATATAACTGGCATGGCCAATATTGAACCCAGGTCTCCAAAGGTGGAAGACTAGAAAAACTGGCCCTGGGGACAGATACCTCTTCTAACTCCCATCACATTTCTAATAGTTACTAGGGCAGAATAATGTTTCATGACCTTTGGGTTGTCCCATTACCGCAACATAATCTAACTGTGCAAGCTTTGCAAAGGTCACTGTAAAAATAAAAATATTTCCTGCTGTGATCCATACCCTCAAACACAAAGGAAAAGAAATATCTTAATAAATGTAGTGACATTTGCACTATAGGGCATAGTGCAAGGATCATGAACCATTATTCTGCACTAGTAATAATGTCACCTTTTCATTTTTGCCCAGTGGTTACTGTATGACATTTGTGCTCACAGGGAAATTCCTGTGAATATCAGTAACTTAAAATATATTGCCTCAAGTACCTATCGTTCTCCCATTGAAGTCAATGAAAGCTTTACCATTTGCTTACCAGTAACTGGGAATAGGACTGACCCAGCATTTCTCAGGATCAAAATTGAGATAGTTTTGAACTGGGTTTGGTGGTGGGTTTTTTTTCCCCATTAAAAAGTGTTTGTTCATTGGACCCCTGATGAAACATGTTTCTTAAAAGGTTATAACAGATCATTTTATTATATCCATGAGAATCGCCGCAACTGTATTGGTAAAAGACAGCTTACATGATGAATCTTTTTTTGAAAAAAATGTAAGTCCTAATACTCCTTGATACTTGTGCAATGATTTATGACTTGGGAGACAGCTGTTACCTAGTATTTCTTCACTACATTCTTATATGATAGGTAAATAACTGTTCCCTCTATTTCTCAAACAGAGAAATAGATAAATTCAGAATTCTGTGATAGAGATTACTGGAATGAAATGACTGAATCTACAGAATTCTTAATAATAATGAAGGCCTGAGTTTCACAGGTGTGGAAGTTCTTGGTTTTGTCCAATAGACTCTGGTTCTTACACTAGTTATTAGCAAATGCCCTGGGGCCGATTTTTTTTTTTTAACTAAATTATGTCAGCCTTGATCAATCTCTATGAGATTATGACTGAACTCTTTAAAAAAAGGGGGTGGAGGGTTTGTATGCAACTGCAATCCATGTTGGCATTGGCCCCTGTCTAGAAACACACCTTTGCAATCAATATTTTTAATGCACCTCTGATAATATTTACAAGTTCTGAGAAGAACTCCACCCCTTCTCATGTGTTAAGGAGAAGCCTATCTGATGGAAAGGAAGTATTTGAAAGATCAGTCAATGGTAGGATCACGTTATTCATTGTTTTGGATAAGATGGTGCCTGCCTCTAGTCTGGCTCCACTGTGGAGGAGATAAATATTTCCTTCCCCAGCGTCAGTATGTGCCTGTATCAGAGTAAAATACACCAGTTTGGAGGGAAGTGCATAGGCTGTTATTTCCTAAGAGCTTGTGGTGAGTAAAATTGTCCCCAGCTGCGGGGGATGGTTCATGTTTACAATGTGAAGAAGAAGGCAGCATTGTATCATCCAGTGTGCCGCCTCCTGATTTATTCTCAAACATGTGCTGCAGCCAGGCTTGTCATGGGGGAAGGTTTCCGGTGCAGCGTGTTGTGTGGGTAGAAGAGGGGCCCGTGTTGATCAGGTGCATCCAGTGGCAGGATTTTGTTGAACATGGGAACTCAGTAGGTGGGATCTGGTGGCAAAAGAGCTGTAGCCTCTTTGACTCCGTGATCTGCTAAATTCACCTCAGCTGTCACGCCAGCCTGTGGCTCTGTCTTGAAGTTTAACCCTGGCTTCCAACAAACGTGAAGTGGGAACCACTCGTGTGAGCCAACGTGTCTAGTGCATGAGACTGGGCAAATTCAATAGTACAGCGCTAACATTCAAGGTGTGCTCCAGAGAGCTGGGGGAAAGTGGGTCTGCTTCTCAAAGGGCTAGCCACTAAACAGCACGGTCTGATCCTACCCTTATTTTCCTGCTCCTTGTTCAGGCTGGGAGAACAGACAGGCTTGCATAGTCTGTAGGCAGCTGAGTACAATTTTTCCTGTGGGTGGTAGTATTTAGAAAGTGTCCCGCCTTGCTGCTTTCAGATTACTATCACCCTCCCCTGATGGGATTAGGAGCCTGGCTTCACAGGCATTGCTTGATCCAGCTGGCTTTCATAGGGATGAGGCGGGTGGGTAGTGGTGAGAAAACAGGATGGGTGATGACTTTGTAGCTGTGCTAGTAATCTTTACTTGGGGGAGGGGAGTGAGGGGAAGACACGGGGACAGAGTAAAAAGTTAGAATTCTCACCCATAGCAGGAATTCCTTTAAACGTTTGAAGGAAATGATCAGGGAGCGGACATCAGTCCTGCTTTTCTGACTCATTGTCATGTTTTCAGACAGCATTCCCCTCCAGTCTCCTGCTGCCTGTAGCACTGCTGTCCCAATTTCTGTAGAAAGTTATCACAAGATTTTTCCTCTTTAAAAATATAATTAAAGAATTAATGTTATAATACATGAAGTTTTGAAATGTACTGAAATCACTGAAAAAATCAACTCTCCTTTTTAAAAAATAAAAAGCCACAACACTCAAGTTACTTATGACCTGGATGATTTGAGGTGCTCTCATAGGCTCTCTACTTATTTCAGAAGAGTCTGCCCTTCTCCCCCAGATGATCTTATCACAGGGTGCCTACAGAGGGGGATAAAATACAGTTTGATTTGACAATGAATGGTTACTGGCTTGCTCTTCTCCCTAGATTGGGAGGAAGGAAGACCCACAGATGAGAATTGTTCTGAACAAAAGAGCAGGAATGGAAGAGTGTTCTGTGAGGTACCAATCTGTGTGTCTTTTCTTCTGCATCTGCTTGCTAACTTTGTTACTAGTGTGCTGTTTGGGAGTACTGAGGGACAGGCAGCTGCCCCTTTCCAAGCTTCTTTTATACAGCAGAGCCTGGAGGCGAAAGGCTGGTGTAACTTTGCAGTATCCTTAAGAAAGTTGCTGTGAAGACCAATTCTGCCACAGGTAGTTTTGAAAACTTGACTTTGCACGTCTTCAGCAGCAGCCACAAATACATTCAGTTCTGGGTCCCGAGTTTTAAGAATCAGCTTAGTCAGCAAGGGAAACTCGGTCTTCTCATTTGATAGCCTTTAATTAGACATGCATACATATATAAACACATAGATTATCTACTACCTCCTACTGCAAATGTCTCACTGAAATTAATGAGGTTATTCAAAGAATAAACTGTGAGTAATAATGAATAACATTAATACTCAGCATGACTAATAGTGGTAGGAGGGAGAGTCTTAATGACTTAGACAAGGAGGGTCTGTTAGGAGTCAGCATCTGATTTGCACAAACAATTCCTTTTCAGAGTGGGGAAGCTGTTTCTCACTTGGTACCAATCATTAAATTACAGCCCCCATTTTATCAAGGACTTCTTGATCTCTGTCTTTATGCTTTTTTCAAGGCATAGCTTACATATGTGACAGAAAATGAGTCATGCCCAGGCAGTTGGTCTTCTGATCCCTTTTCTGTTTAGTTTTAGTGTAGTCTACATCTTTGCAGCAACTTTTTATTTAGAGATCATGTTTCAAAAAGCTTGTGACAAAGCTCCTCACAAGTCTTTTTTTCATTTAACGTGGGAGAGAGAGCATGAGATGAGGAACTGGTTAAGCAATAAGAAAAAAGCAGAATGAGATCATATTTTGAAACAGTTAACGGTTCCTGGTGCAGTGCCTTGGAGTCTATCTAACACTAAGCCATATTGTTACATATTGGTATGTGTAAAGGATCTGGAAGAGTGGAAAAATGGGTGTAAAATTAACAGAGAAAAGCAACATTCATGAAAGTTTCTAGAAGAACAAAACATTAAATTGTTTTCCCTGATATGGGGTGCTAGATGGCCAGCTCTACGCAGATGTTACTGACTTTCTGAAGTCACTAAAACAGACTGGTGTGTGTGTATTACTGTAGAGTGATATACAGTAAAATAATGTCTGCTCCCATTCCATTCCACCTTACTATAATTGCAAGTTTTTGGGGAAAGACCTGCAGTGTAAATTAGGTTGGGATGGGGAATGAGGAAATTAATATTCCTCCTCAAAAACAAAGCAGTCTGAACTCCTTCAGAATGAATACTGAAGTCCCAAAACTCAAACCAGTTCCTTTCTAGTTCTTATTGCCAATTCTTGCCACTACCTCTCTATCTGTGGTAGCCTCTACTTTTCTTCTGACGGATTTTTCAATAGTTTCATGCTGCTAATACAAAAATCTGTGAAATGCTAACAACAGAGAGGTCTTTGGTCAGGCTGGGTTTAGGAAAATGAGGTCAAGAGGTCTGGGAAAGAGGCAAGGCTATACAATTCCAGGGTTTGTCATAATGTATGATTTAGATTCTGATATGCCACCTAATTTTAACAAGCTCCATGACTAGCATAATAAGTTAAACCAAATAGGTGTATCAGATCATGGGCATTGAAAAACAGGTCATTTCGGGCTGTCTTAATTGAAAATGTTGTCTCAGGGATTCATGATGCAGGTCTGGACCAGAGTAATATTTAATACTCTAATCTATTGAATGTCTCCTGTTGGTTAAGGAAAAATATATGGGTCAAGGTGTGAAAGGATTAGTTCCATCAGAGAATCTCTTTCAGATGCTATTAATGTATAATTAAAGCTCAGATCAGAGTAGTCTCTCTCTTATGGCCACATCAAAAGCTAGAGTCAATCTTCTCTCAGCAGGAGTTTTGCAATGTGAGTAAATGCTCACCAGAGACTTACTTGAAGTCACTCAATGCATTTTAATTTTACTTTTATATCCTACCTGACTCCATGTTTTCAGATGCCGTTAAGCTAGTGTAAAATAAACCCTATGATGCCTATCGTAAAGGAGAATATTACTGTAAATGTTCTTGAGAGGCTGGATCATAAGCAGCATCTAAGGGATGTAATTTTAAGATAATTCTTGCTTGTACTTTTCTCATTACTTGGCCTAAAGACGATCAGGCCCAATCTGTTTAAATGCAGTTGTCAGCTGCCTGCTTGTCTGCTTACTACTATATCGCCTGTTGTGTGCTAGAAGGTAAGAGTTTTAAGGTGATGTGTATCCTGGGGTTCAGTTAGTTACCACAGCATGCCTTTTGCATGAGTTTGACCCACACAACTACTCCTTTTCTGTTTGACGGATTAGATGAATAGGCTACCAAGATGTGTTCTTTACAGAAGACTCAGGAGGTTGCTTGTTGCATGAGGCAGTCAAGGTCAGACAGAGGGGCACTGCAAAACTGATGAATGATTTTGATTGACGGAACTTTTATTCCTAGCCATGCAAGAATGGAAACCTCTTTTCTAAGAACTAACAGAAGGCATGCCAGAATAACAAGAATGTTCTTGTTGATTTGTCTGCAAATGGTATTGGGTCTCTGGTGTTGATTAAATAAGTAATATCTCATAAAGCCATCAGTTCTGTCACGCATTTGCAAATGTAAGCAAGATCAACAGCCCTCAACAATGCATCAAAACTGAACCCAGATCTCTGGAATATAAATTTTATATAGGCTGTGCATTTTCATATGTCAACAGAGATTCACTATGAACAGTCTCTGATTTTGCCATTGGTATGGTGAATGCACTGTGACTTTCAAGAGAAGCGTAGTTTACTTGTGGCAAGTTGTAGTTTGGTGGTTCTTCTGGAATCTTCTCTGAGTTTTAAATCAAAGCCTTAAAGTAGCCTCTGTGTGTGGTTATTTATATACCATCTGCATGTCAGTCAGCAGCAAACTAAGTTATCTTTTAAAGAGTATTTAAACCTTTGAATAAATTATGGGGGGAGTTGTTTGTTTTTTATCTTGTTTTGTTTACCTTGTTTTATCTTTACAAACTATTGAAACGGATTCAGGAATCTCCATTGCAAAAGAATAATGTGCAATTAACTTTTATATGTGACAGCTGTTAATTGCATCCTTCCCCCTTGCAAAGGAGATCCTTCTGTGTGGTATAGCTTTGTTGATATCTCCTAAGTTAGCTCTTTGTTGTATCCTCTAAATAAAGCTGAGGAGAGCAATACTGCAAACAGAAGAGATTCTCGATACCTTTGGAATTACTCATCCACTGTGGTGGAAACTGTGAAGAAATTTTTCTTATTGTGTATCCTTCATCTATTATTTTGAAAGAAATAAGCTGCCACCAGCCAGCCAGAATCACCACTGGAGTCTTCAATAAGCAGCTGCTAGGAGTTTGACTTAGAAATGAGACAGAGACAAGAAGAGGAAAAAATACACTCAAAGTGTGTGGGAAGAAAAGAGAGCTTTTAGCAGGTAAAACTTCTGGTTTTCCTTTTTACGAGTACATTACTAAAAAAATTGGCTTTGTTTTTCAGGAGGGAAATACTACTGGTGAAGCAGTTACGGGTGAACCATTACTGTCAAGGTATCTTGTTAGGGCCTGGACATGTGTTTCAGATCTGCTCTCGTTTTTTATTGGTGCCACTTCTTGTGCCAGTGAAGTTTTGCTGTTGATTTAATTGTGAACAGGCAATGTTCCGTCTCCTTAATGGTTTATGAAGCTGTATGTGATAGCTAAGATCTTCCAGTTGCTCTCTAGGGAATGTGCTATTCATAAGAGACTGCTCATCTGATCCTGAGGTATTCACTTCATTTTTTACTTTGTCAACAGAGTTAAATGAACATTTTGCAGACTTAGTATTCTGTAATTCCAGTAGTCCACATAAGCATGTAGAGTCTAATAACTGGATAACTATATTTTGGAGAAACAACCATGTCTACTCAGAACAGTTTTCTCATCATTCCAGTGCTTGCACAACATTAACTATTATTTGGCTTTCTTACACTGACTGTCATCACATTCTTCAAACTAGAAAGAAAAACAGATAATTGCAAATAGATTTGAACGGCTGGTGGTGAAGAAGCTGGAATGTACAAATAACTCAAGAGAAGACTGTTGAAGTGTTTGCTGACTGCCAGTTGTTGGCTGGCAATGAACAGATTGGTTTAGCCAAACACATTGTCCAGGATTAAACCTTGACACGACCTGGAAACAAACCCATTTTAATTTGAGGCTCAGAGATGTTTATTGTTTGTCCATTTCCTTTTTCATTTCTGCCCACTTTTTCGCTTGCTGTTCATTTCTCTGTGTGTTCTCATCAGTTTCTTAGTTCTTGCTTGAGACAGGAGTGGAAGTACCAAAATAATCTGGCAAGATGTAATATTTCAAGCATGAATTAGTTACCCCAAGCAGTTAGCAATATTCGCCCCCGTCTGGCATGGTTATACTGGGGCGGCTCTGTGTGCTTGAGAGAGATGATGTGAGGGTGGTTACTTAACCATCACTGCAAGTGAGAGAAAAGTCTTCAAAATATGGCTTTATAAGTTCAGGCTTATGGATTTCTTGGAAGCAGGGATTGATGGAGGAGAACGAGTAAGGCTCAGAGTTCAGGAAGTCACATTTGTTAAATCTTTGTTTGAGAATGGTTTTTAAACAAATTACTTGCCAAGTTACTTATTTCGTCAATGGGGATGGCCTCAGTAGCGCCTGTTTTCAGTCTCTCTTCCTGTGTTCGTCTCCCTTTTTCCGCTCTCCCCATGAGATCCTGCAAGTTGTGTTGTTGTAGCTATGTGTGAGGCAGAGTCACGGGTAGGATCAGAAGACTAATTTGTCTGAAAAATAACCTGGCTGAAAATACTGAAGTGTAACTTGGGTCAGGATCCCAGTGTGGATCACTGCGTGGTGCTGATGCAATTGTCCTAACACTGGTCAGGGGTGGTGTAGGATCATGTATGAGCAGACAAGGGCCACGTGGAAGTAATGTAAACTGCTGCTACCAAATTTCTGTGTTATAATGCCCTGAAGGACATGGCCCCAAGGTAGGTGGCTGGCAGAAGTATATTGCTTAAAGGCTTTGCAACGGGCTGCCTGTGTGCAGTGTGAGAGCACTGTGAAGAAATGGGCTTGTGGGTGTTTGCTAGACAGCTACCTACATGATGGCTATCTTGTCTTCTGAGCTCTGATTTCACTTCACAGGAGGAGGGAGGTCTGGAAGCACCTCAAACTTGCAGCCACTTGGCAAGGGCAAAGGTATTACATGAAAGTTTGCTTTTGTGCTGTTCTTATCTTAGACCATTTGGAGCACGAATGACTACATTTGACTTCTGAATGGGCATGCGCTGAGATAAATACATGCAATACTAGTGGTGACTGAGCAGCAGATCTCTGTAGCAAAGACAGTCTGCTCTAAAGATGGTTGCTGTGGTCTTTTTAAGGTAAAAATCTTTCTGGACATTGCGACTAAGGGAAATGCAAACCATCATTAATTGTGGCTTGAGAGAAATACCTGTCTGGACTCCTCAGAATCCCTCCATCCTTTACATTTTGATTTTAAGTAGAACTTTAAACTTCCAGAAAACTTTTCTTCACCAAGATCAGACTATTTTTTTGTATTTTGCTTGGGTTTTTTTCCCTACAAAAAGAAAAACCAGTATTTTCTTTTGGTTGTTTTTCTTTGGCCTTCCCTTCATTTCCAACTTTTTCCTCTTCCCCTCTTGCATTTCAAGAATGGGGATATTTTGAATGGGGAATTTTAAGAACCTGGATTTATTTTATAGGTATGGAAACTTTCTTTGTGATGTCAGGAAACTACTTAAGGAGATTGCCTGCAATAGCATGGAAGTAGATTGATAAATCCAATTTTATATGTAAATTAATTACAAACATATAAATCCACATCTGAATGTGTTTAGCTTTTTTTATCAGTCTAGATATCTTATGCGTTAAATGTGTATAAATATTGAACAACTATTTCCATAATGGTGAACATTGATTGGAGTTTCCAGAGTGAAAGACAATGGTTATTTAGTAATCCTTTGTATAATGTTCTTTGCTTACTGTAAAATTGATAAAATATGGGGAAAAAAAACCAAAACCCAAACCTCTGAAAATACATAATTTCAACCAATAATATGAGGAAAGACAGAATATTAGGTGATGCTTGCGACACATACCTATAGCTTTTAGGCAGTGGTGTTGATCTTTCTAGAGGGGTCACTGTTTTAGAAGACTGCCATTCAGGTGGCAGTCATCTGCTTGCTCGTTTTGGCTTCTGCTCATAGAAACATGCTGTCCAGAATCATTATCTGCATTGCAAATATATTTGTAGTAATTATGCCTCTGCAGGCCAGATGAGCCATTACCTTTTTATTGTGGCATAAAAAATGTTTTTGAAATCTCTGTACCAAAGTAATTAGCAAAAATAAAGGAGGAGATCACAGGGGGTGAGATTTTTTTATTCCATTAAAGTAACAGCTGGATTTGCTGTAGCAAGTCAGAGAAGGCTGATGCTTCATTCTGACTTTGTTCATGCTGTAGGTACAGGAACAGCCATGAACACTGTTCAACTGACTAATGGATTTACTTGGGTGATTAATGCCTATTATCTACTTTACTTAAGAGTTTGATACTTACTAAACTGATTTTAATACCTTGAAATATGCTGAAACCACCTAAATTTCTTGCAAAATTACTTCTCGTGAGTAGGGTGGTGCCTAATGCAGGCTGGAACATGCAGTAGGTGATAGGACTAGGGAATGGGCCTGCAGAGAAAACAAACCCAATCAACTTTGAAAGCTATCGAAACGTTGAAGGCATAGCATGATTTTGGAGGCAGCAGCTCCCAGATACAGAGTGATGCGGTGTCTTTTTTCCCTATACCTTGCATCCTTTGTTGGACAGAAACACTGTCCCAACCAACCACCTTATCTGTACTTCAGTACAGGCTCATGGGATGTTCATGGAGGTAGAAAGTTACCAAATCCTAGTTAGATGCATAACTCCTATTAAAGTTAATGGGAATGAGATGCCTAAATGTATTGGACATTAGTGTGTGTACACAGCCTGATGCTATCCTGCATCAAGATTTGTGACGCTGTAGGTGTTTTGCAATTAAGAATTAATATTAAAGGTTATTATATGCCAATATTAACATGTTTGGCTTTTATATTATGCTCCTTCTGTAATACTGTACTCCTCCTTTCCCTGTGCCACCTGCCGTGTTTCTCTTCTCAACTATGACCTGTGTTACTTGCACAGCCTCTGTTCTCCAAGGAGGCCACGCACCTCTTCTTACTTACCCTCCCCTCAACTCCACATGGCAACATTTTCCTCTTTCTCTAGCGAAGTCCCAGAATAGAGGTGCTGTGTTCCCAGTGAGAGAAAGGGACTTATATTTGCCAGGGGGATCATTCCCCAGACAACCTGAGCAGTGTCAGCATTATCTTTGCCTTATGACCCTGTGCCGGGGACATTTTCCAGCTTCTTACTACTCTCAAGGGCCTTGAGGTTAGTGATAGAAAGAGAAGGGTCCCCAGCTGGTAACCTGTAGGACAGATCCTACTTCTCCTCAGGGATAACTGACCCAAGGTGCTGTTAACATGAGTATATTCCACTCTCTAAGTTAATTTCGGAGCTAGCTCAGATGTTTCAAAGTCCTTTTAAATTATGCTGTGTATCTGTAACCTTAGGGCCTAGCTCTGCAGACCAGTAAGAGGTGCCTTTGGGAGAAGGTCTGCACTGTTTCCCTGTTACACATTGGTTGCTGAGGCACAGAGAGTGCCTTATTCTGTCTCACTGAGGAAATCGACTGCTGAGCTGTGAATTGAACTGAATAAGAGTCCCAGCCTCTGCAAGGGTATCCTTCCTGATCGTTGTTTGCAACAGGGCAATTTTCATAGAAGCAATAAGGGACTTTGCTGTAGGTGTCTGCCAGGCTCTTCTTTCAAGACTTGGCATGGGTGGCTTAAGCAGGTTCATTTAGAAGGAAAGTGAGTGTAGGCACTGGTGGGAAAAGTCAAGTGTTGCATTCAGGCTGTCCAGACGATGCTGTGCAATCTCTTCTTGCCCTTGGGGCTACAGGCTTGGGTTTCATTCTTTTTCCCATGCCTCTTTAGCCCCAGTGGATTTCCAATATGTGCTTGGTAACCTGGAGAACTACAGTGAACTTTTTTCCTTGCAGCAGAGGAAGGCAAAACTGCAGGCTCGGCTTCCCTGCTCCGGATGTTTATAGCAAGGGAAATGAATTATCTGAGTGTAATGGCTGCTCCTTGTCAGGAGAGTGAGGGAGAAGCCCTGTGCAGGGAGGAATGCCATGTGGTAAAGTGCCCTTGATGGCAGGACCTCAGATACGGACTGAATCAGCTGCGTGTGTGCTCAGGTGCTCAACAACTGTCTGTACAAACGTGGTGACCTTGAGTCCTGTGGTCTTTGCTAGGAGTCTGAGAGCCAAGTACAGTTGAACCAACTTGAGGAATAAGTCTCTGCAAATTCTGGCATGTCTTGGCCTTTCTTCTTGTGCCAAGCTGAGACTCCGGCATGATGCTCCCAGCACAAATTCACCCTTTTAACCTCTTAACACACCTTGTATATGTGCGTGCACATCCTCACGCTCTAAGGTGAAAGGGAGCCAGGGATGGCAAGCACTTCTGGAAAGGATAAGTAGGTACAAGTTGGATGAATCTCCAGGGCTGGTAGGTCTGTAGTTCAAACAGGCAAAATGAGTAACTGGAGAAGGAGGAATACTTTAATACTTTATGACCGAGCTATGCAGGTGTAAGGAAACTTCCTATAACCTGCAGAATAGAAGATAAAATCAGCTCACAAAACTTAAGTCTTTAGTACGTTTCTAAGTCTGTAACCAAATAACTGTATTTATATGCCTTGGCCTTATTTCTGAGAGAGGGGGAATGGGAAGAAAAAATCTGTGATAGCCCTCAAAATCTTAATTTTGACTCTGCTTTGTTGTCAGCAAGTTTTTAGCTCTTTGTTGTTTTTCCCCCCCCCCTTCTGTTTTTCCTCCCCCTCTTTACTCTGCTGTTTCTGCCATTGAAAACTCAAGCCTTGCTCAGGCCTCTTGCAAGCATTATGGTTAGAATAACCCATACTGCCTCATACATCATTGACCAGGGGTCTCTTGTTCAGAGTTTGATCCATGTGGATGCAATGATAACATAAAATCTGCTACTGTCTGTTTAAGCTTGTGGGACGTGAGGTTAATCATGTTTTGTGAGAGCTTCACACCTTTAACCACCACGTGACTGAGGCATCTCTTCACATATAATGTCTAAAGGAAGATTTATTTATTTGTTACATACCCACACAGTTCTGGGTCAGGGCTAAAGCCTAGGATTTCTTCCCCCTCTTCCTACAGCCTGCCCGGGCTTACAGTTCATGTACTTGCTGTCACCATTCAGATATTCAGCAAGGTCAACACATAAAAGATTGGTTGGCATAGGCGTGTTGCTTTCTCTGCATTACTCTGCTCACAAAAGCGCTACTGCAAGTGCAGTTGCGCCACAGAAAGGCACTCTAGCTGTCATTTTCTGTTCTGCCAGCCCTATGTTGTAAGCGTGTGTGTTTGTGGCAAGTAGCAGAGCAAAACAAGACATCATCTGGGCATGAGTGCATCTGTGTAGGGAGGGCTGTTGGAGCAATGCTTGTATCCGAGCAGCGTGTTCCCGGTGTGCCTTAACCTCAGGTCATTTTATAGTCTGAAGCCTTCCCTAGCTAGAAGGCAAGTCAGAAGAGTTTCTAGCAGAGAGCAGAGGAGAGGAGTACTGCACTGATAATCATAGCCTCATGCTGAATGTTTGCAGTGTGACTTAGGCAGCTTTAGCTTACAGAAGCTGCCTGGGTGTTTGGAGTTGACAAAGTGCTGTTCTTGCATGTACTCATGTAGGACTAAAAGTAATGAAGCTCTGTTGCAGAAGCCTGTCTAGCGCTGGCTGTGATAATTGCTGTCCTGTGAGTAGCAAAGGAAAGGTAACAGGGTTGGGCACAAGTAATTTTAAAAAAGCCCACTATACAACTGAATAATTACCTTAGAAAAATGTCACTCTTATCTTTTGGCTTTAGGAGTTCTATAGAATGGGCTATACAATGAAAAGCTTCCTAAAGACTTCCACAAAGGGGGAATTAGCCAAGTCCTATTCATAGAACCCTATGTCTGTGCTGAAAAGGTAGTAAGAGTCCATTCCGCAGTGAGCTCTCCCACAGCAGCCAGGAGTTACTAAGCCTTTCAAAGGCAATAATGCTTTCAGGCTTTATGCACCTCCTATCCCCATAAACGACCCTACAGTTTGCTTGGGTACTTAGAAGAAAGTGTTTCAAACAGCCCATTTTCCTGAGCTGCCAGAGTGCTAACAGTTTCCCTGACAACTTGGCTATAATAATTTCTCATGCTTTTTTTTTCTGTGCCAGTTTCCCAAGAACTGGTAATTTCAGTTAATTCCCTCCTGGGAATATGGGAGTGAGATAGTATGTTTGTTTTCCTGTGATGAATTCTGCATGAATGGTTTCACCCTGCACGCAGGATGCAGGGAAGGGAAATTTAGAAACACTTATCAAACAAAGGAAGAAGGGAAATAAAAGGGAAGGAATGGTGAATTAAAAAGGCTTTTGAAAGATGGAGAACAATGAAATGGATATAATTCTCTTGCTATGAACAACTTAAATGTTATTTACCATATTTACAATTATGTGAATTATGATCAAAAATAGTATCTGAATTATTTGTTGAACTAGACAATCTTGTAGCAGGAAAAATTGTAGTGTCTGCAGCCTATAGATCAAGAACCTCTGAATCTGTAGTGTAGGCCACGTTTCAGAAAGGTCAGTGTGAAGTGGATTCTCCATTTTCAATGAAATGGATCATCTGTTCTATTTTTCTTGTCCACAGGAGATCCATATAGCCAATCTGATACCAGCTTACCAAAGGGCAGGTTAACTTTAGAATGTCTTTATCTCAGCTTAATGCCATTTAGTGTTGGGGTATATGGGAATTGTACCCTCCCAGTTGTAGCCTATAGGCTCTGCAAGGACCCTTAGTTCTCCAGTGTGTGAAAGAGCATGGTAAGCAGTGCTGGAAGCTGAAGATGTGTGTAGATGCAGCATGTCGTGAGTTGCCCTGACAGTGTATCCCAGCTTTGTCTTGCCATCTGGAGTGTATTCGAAAGCTAGTGTTTCTCATTTTCAAAACACATCAAGATAATTTTTCATCAGTTCTGTTAGCTGTTGAGCATTTAAAAAGAATACAGATAGGATCAGATACAAAAATGCTGTTAGTTCGAGGTACACAATAACACTGAGTTATGGCTTTAGTAGTCTTCAAAGAACTGAGATTTGGTAAAACCTCCGTATTTAACCACTGGACTCTGGTGTTACTGAAGAGACTTAAGGTTCACCGTTAGGATCTTAGTTTTCAAAATCGCGTAATAAGCTGTATGGTTAATCAGATGTTGCTCCAGAGTCCAAGGTGAAAGGTTGTGCAAAACAACCGTCCACTTTAATCCTGGGTTCCCAAGAACGGCCCCGTTGCACTTCCTCAATGTCACTTTGTCTTCACAGCATTTCACTGAGGATTTGACCATCGAGGAAGAGTTTCAGGTGAATTTTGCCCAGTTCATCATTGCCTGCTCCATCACACAAACCTTGTCTACATTAGACTTACAGAGAAGGATTACAAATGCGTGCAAGAACAAGAGGATGGGAGGTGACCTGGTGTCGGGATTCTGACTCCAGAGAAAACGTTCCTGCTTGGGAATTAAAGTATTCGCACGGGTTTAGCCAGTAGAGGGAGATGTTACACATGAGTAAATGACATACTCTGCATGAGGTAGCTGCGCGCTGCTTAAAGTGGGGGTACCAAGCCCAGCCCAGCACACATAAATGGAGCGGTTCCTGTTTCCCTCCTACATGCCCTGGTTGCTTTAGTATGTTTTCCACAGCTGCTCTCTTCTGGACAAAGCTGAAAACTTGGTGCAGAAAATTCTGTAAAAATTAAGTTGTTCTAAGCGTACACTGAAAGAAGCAATAGTGTATTCATTTATCCAAGCAAATAAGTGCTCAGGCAAAATAGTTATCAGTGTATACCATTTGCAATGGCACATGAATGTTTCCAGTACCTGTTATGTGACCTTTAAAAGCTGTTCTGCTAACACTGGAATTATTATTATGAATGAATGATCAATAATGGTATCAGTGAACTGCAGGGAGTGTATGAAACAACTACTAAGTATTATAATATTAGTGACATCTAATGACATCAGAGCTAGGTTTGTGACACTCTAGCAGTCTGCTTCCCTGCAGAGGTGTACCACCTGGGCACATAGGAAAGCAAAGGTTTTGTTATACTTTATTATGTTTTTTATTGTAGGTAAATGTCATTAGCCATTGCAAAAGGGAAAAGGAAAGTGAGAACAATGGAAAAACACTGCAGACCTAATAGTTCTTGTCTTTCTGTGTCCTGGGATTGAGCTGAGGCAACAAGGAAGGGGAGTTGACTTGGATGGCAGCTGCTTTCCTCTCAGATATCTGTGTATATGGGGACACAAGGGTGTTATTTCACACACACTGTTTGTGGAAGATGGAGCTGCTCTCCATCATGACACTTCTTGGGAAATCGTCTCTATTTCTCCTTGTGTTGAGCAACAGGATTCCAGATCAGAGGGATGAGTTGGGTATTTGAGCTGATGCAGTCACGGACTACACCTCTCTTTATGCTAAACAAGATTTCTTGGGAGGTGGGTGGGCAGGGTTGCTTCAGTGCATGCTACCTGCATTAGTTAACTCTTCACCACAAAATTAATTTGACAGGTTGGGAGGCCATCCATCCATGGGAATTGCTGTGTTCACTTCAAACATGGTTGATGTAATGGCTCATTAATTAAACTCCCTTTGCTTTGTTTATAGCAAGATTAGATTATTTTTATATTAACACACTGTAGACCCAAGTATCTTTTGTCTCTTTTACTGCTACTCATAGAGCTTCTTTGGGGCCATGCTTTGAAACATAGATACTATTCAGTTGCAAATGTGTGCTTGAGCTTGGTATGTCCTATAGTTCCATTCTTGGGCACCATCTCATAACCATCTCATCCGAAGGAAAAAAAAAAAATATTGAAAAAGGTCAGATACTGCCTCAGGGTTTACTTCAACAACCCCCTGCTATTGATGTGCCTGGGTAAAGGCTGCAGGATATGACCTTGATATCTTCTACTTTAAATGTCTGTGTTGAATGTATGAAGTGTTCTTTGTATATAATTTTTTTCCTCTTTGCGACTTTAGAGGCTTTGCTTTTGTTCTTTAGATTACTTTGGATGCTGACTTAGTACTGTAACGTTCTCATGGCAGGAAATGTCTGTATATGGAAATCTTGCAGCTAGACTTCAGTAATTCCCACACAGACTGTCAGTCCTATGCAGTGACTATGTATACTCTGTCCTCATGTTGGCAAGAGAATTCAATTGTGTTCCTACAATGGGATAGGATTTAAAGCTTTTAGTTGCTTTTGTTTCTTGTGGAAACTATGGCTTCTGGCCATTTGAGTGGAGAGTGACATGGCCTCTTACACAGGACTTTTACCCATGTTAGGGAAATGATTAAGCTTGATTTTTAAACCAAAAATCCAGCCTGATACAAAAAAGGCTCTGGGGCCTGATCTTTTTCTCCTGCCTTGCCCCTCAGCAGCTCAAACTCTAACGTACGCTTACAGAAATTAAAGGACTTGGTGAACACTGAGTAAAATGTCAGCACAACCAGACAGATTTAATTGCTTTCTGACTATCTCTCTGCCTCCGTGGCAGACAATGACCAAATATCCATACAAGCCAACCTCTTAATGTTATAATAGCACAATTCCAGTGGGGATTATTGCTTCTAGTATTTATTATAAAATTGCAGGTCAAGAAGAGGTGAAAGTAGTTGGGACAACTGGAGTTTAGACCTTTCCAAAAGGAAACACTGTCTCACATCGCCCATGATTTGATTTAAAGGGAAGCTATGAAGTTAAGTGAATGATCATCTTTTTGGCTGTGACGTGTTAGACCCTCTCTGCAATCAATTCACTACTTTGTAAAGTTCAAGCTTATTCTGACATCGTTGCATTTCCAGCCCAATCAGCACTCTTTCTTTATATCCTTCATCCACTGTTTACTCTTTACTGGCCTTTTTGCTAACTGCTGTCTTTGGTCATATTTGCCTCATGGAGTCAATGGAAAGACTCTTATTAACATCAGTGAAACTGGACTAGACCCTTTCATATTTTCTTCTCATATCTAAATTTTTTTCCTCATGCCATATGTCTGTGAGGAACATTTGGGCTAGTTCTCATGCCCAAGTGGCGCTTCTGTATTTTATCAAATTTCACTTCAAAATTACTTTAAAGTTTTTAGGTTTTTGTACAGAAAAACTGTCTATAATTATCTCATCAGCTACAGATGCTAGCAATGCTTCAAGAATTTTTTTTCTGCTTTTATTGTGTTTGATGGTTAGGTGTGTTTGTTTTTTAGATTCTTGGAACAGTGGCCACATCTGTTCTTATGACCCATGTAAAACTTATGATAATCAATAAATAAAGTTTTTGAAAAAACAACTCTGAAATCAGCAGAGCAGAGATTTTCTTTGTTTACTGCTTAAGTCCTAAGATAAGAGCACTCAGTGTGTGGAAGGACATAATTGTGCTAAATTGCAGAGTTACCTGATTTAAAACAAAGCAAAACAATGTATCATGTACTATGACCACCTTGCCTGTATTTTCACCTTTAATCTTTCTTTGTTAGATACACTTGTCATACTGACCTTAACAATGGCATCTAGATACAGAAAAACTATTCTACATGATCTTAAAAGATTATAAATGCGGGAGGAGATAGTCCTCTCTTTCCCAGAATTGTATTGTTTGGACTCTTGGCAACTAATGGAGCCTGGATATGAATTAGCTAGAAAATAGCCCCACTATATAGCATATATTCACAAACAAAACAACCCTCTCAACCTCAATTCTTAATGTTTCCAAAACAGCCTGATGCAAAATTATCCCATTTCTTCTGGCCATGTGTAACGCCTATTGCTTACAGCTGTGGACTGTTTCATTGTCCCCCATTGTAAGATGGTAAAACTGGGGGCAAGTGACCTACCTTCTGCAGGTTACTAGCAGGACCAGGAGCACAATTCGGGTCTGACTGCTTTTCCCGCTCCAACGCTTCCATCCCTCAGAACAGATGCAGATATTATTCATAAAAGTCGCTGAATATTTATTTTTGAGAGTAATTTGGGAGACTGCATTTGGGTTGGCCATAGAAATAGTTTTCCATTTTCATTTCATAAGTTGTCAGGGCATTGAGGGCACTAATGGCCATGTACAGCCTCCCCAGGGGGCTCCCCCTACCCTGCCAAAGGCCCAGCACCCCATTTCAACCCAGCCTGGGGCTGTTGGTCCCTGCCAGTCTCCAGCACCCCACAGCCCTTCCCTGTCCGGCTTTGGGCCATGCGGCACCTTGACACAAAGTCACTGGAGTTAGTGCCTTTTCAGGTCAGCTTTAACATGACAATTCCTCTTCTCCAGCAGTGGTCATTAGGGGATGCTGCAGGGGAAGGCACAGCATGCCTTTAATTAGTACGTGTGAGATAATCTGTTCCTCAAAGGAGCCTCCTCCTTGTTGCAATGCAATCTCTAAATATTAAGCCTGGGAGCATGTATTTAGTTGTCCTTCCCCTTTGGAAAAATGGTTACTGTAATTCTGCTTTATAAACATGTAAACCCTGGTAGAATCTTGCCTAATTTGTAGCTTCAGTGATACTGACTGTTGGGATTGGCTGAAATTCTCCTATTCTATATAACAACATTCTTATCAGCTCTGAATTTATCATCTTATAGTTTGCTTCAACATTTTCTTGTTCTTTAGTTATGAGGTAATGGAAGTTTCCACTTTACCTTTTTTTTTTTTTTTTCTTTTAACCAACCAACATCTTATGTACTTGTATCACCTTGCCCCATTCATCTTTTCTCCAAAATCAACTCTAACAGGGGAGCCAAGATCCTGTCTAACTCAGATTTGGGAAACCAGGCAGTAAGATGTGAAAGCCTAAATCTAGCAAGGCAGATGCCCAGTTCCTCCACGGCAGTGGAATTACATGCTGAAATGCCTCATATGAAGCCTGGCATTGAGCAAGCCCTTTAAATGTCTTTAGCCCTTAAAATCAGGCATAATACACAGTGCTCCTGATCCTGTGCCGCAACTGGGAAGCTTTGGGGCCCCATCAGTCTGGGTTGCAGCGTCACCTGGGACCTCTTGATACAGAGTGGCTGCTTTGCTGCAGTTTAACTAGTTGCCAGCTGTTTGTTGAGCTGCAGTAGCTAACCACGTCATGTGCCTGTCCCCATTTCAAAGAAATCGTGTTTGCTTAGACTCGTGACAAACTGATTTTAGCCATGGAATGCCCAGTCCTTGCTTTCTTAAATAAGCATGTAAATGACCTAGGATTAACACTTCCTGGCGTTTATTTTGGTGGATTTAAAAACAGTGGGCTTTACTTTTCTTTCTGTGCACATTGTGGAGTCATGAACATGCTGTCAAAGGATGTGGGAGATGCCAAAATGCCAGTCTATTGGGTGCTAGCAAAGGGAGCTTGAGGGGATGGATGAAGATGATTCTTAAGGGAACAGCTGGGCCTGATGAAGTTAAAACTCCTCACTGGTAGTTTCAGGTGTGCTGTTACACACAAGCAATAATAATGCCTTCCACTGAATTGCTTTGGTTCCCCTCTATTATTGCATACAAAAGTAAAAAAGAACTACACACTACACCTGCCTGTTCTTGCAGCTGGAGCTATTCTTCTGGTATCTTTGATGTTAGCTCACTTTTCTCTCTTCTTTAGATCTTTGTTTTCCAGTTTCCTTTTTCAGTCTTCTCTGCTTGGTTTTTTTTCATTCTTTGCCCCTTTTTATTTCTGTTTCCTTGGGCCAGGCACTCTAAGAGTTCAAGATAAACATTTGAGAGGATTGCTATCTGGGCAAGGCAAACCTTGTGTGGCCAGGAAAAACATTTCAGCTGTATGAAACTATTGTGGCTGAAACCGTAGAACTAGCAGGTGACGTTGCAATGAAGAAACCTCATGGATATTCTACACAAATACTAAATACCATGAAATGTAAATGAGTTCTCTTTGTTGCAAGGTTAATTCAGGTTCCTGCTTATGTGGCACCTCCGCTTTGCACTGATGGACTAGAGAGAATTTTCAACAGCTCCAGGACTTTGGGCTGCCTTGCGTGGTCATTTTGGGGTTCCTGTATGTTACCCTAAGGTTTCTTGGCAGTGCATTCCCTGCCTGCCATTTTGTTCTCAGTGTCCAGTTCAAAATTGTTAGCTCAAGGGTGTGTAACACCTCTCAAAGCCTTGGAGCCGCCTCCTCTTAGCAAAGCACCCAGTCTCATTCCCAGGGTAATGAGCTGCTGCCATTATAAACTCTGCTGTGTTGGGTGTCTTCTACCTCCTCCTCCTTCCTGTACTGAGGGTTGTACTGATGTCAGCAGCTGAAGCAAGTCCCCTTTCTGGGTTGGACCCGTGCCTTGACGCTGACTGAAAAGGAAGCCTACAGCCTGAAATCAAATATGTGCCATCCTGGAAGTAGTTCATTTCAGTGAACCTGTGGTCTAAGATGGACCACCTCTACTTGTCTTCAGGCAAGTTCTCCAACAATAGTTTTCAGATAAATTCAGCTTAGTGCAGCTGTATCAAGAATTGCAGGACGTAACCCACTTCCTTGCTGTTGGGTAGGGTGTGGATGTGGCTGCTTCCACTTGCCTGAGGCCAACTGGAATGATCTGTGGAGTGAAAACAAAGGAACTGCTTTTATATCCTTATCTCTGTTCTTATGAAAAGACCAACTTCTGTTAGCTTTGTGCCTGGTTATTATTCCATGGCTTCTATGTGTCTGCTTGCTTAAATAGGCCCATCAGTATCTTCTCTCTGAAAAGCTCCCACCCATGAAATAGTCAGAAGTCCAAATTGCTGAAATGTGTTCTCTGTTCAAAAGAAGCCTGTGATACAAATAGGTCTGTTGTCATATGACAGTATAATCTTACCAAACAGTACACTGACGGGATATAATAAGGATGTGTACATGTCTGTTCACAGAGGGACTCTTCTTACTATCTTTTTCTTAATTAAAGAAGGGTCATCAAAATCAAACCCACTTTTTAGTTCAGAATAATTCTGATGAATGAGTATTTTCTGATCATCTCTTTGTGAAAAATATTTTTCTTTTTCAGGCATCTTTGAAATAAAATACAAACAGTAAGGACTTCCTAACATTTTCAGCAGAGTAAATATCAAAAAACATGTTGAAGACATCAGGATTTACTACTGGCAAAATCACTGGTGAAAATAATTCATCAGGTCTCTGATGACTAACACCTCTGAATTTCTTTAGGTGGAAAAAGCAGAAGGAAATGGGAACCAGATGGCCTAACGATAGCTTGTCCACGCACAAGTTCTGTCTCTCTGTATGAGGTGCTACCCAGTTTACTGTGCCATTCAGGATCAGAACAGTTGCCCACTGTGGCCACAGTTCATGACAGCAAAGCTGTGTTTTAGTTTGTGCAGCTTATTCTAGCCCACCTCAGCAAAACAAGCTCTAGATGCAAAACTGAACTTCTGCCACTGACGTCTGAACAGAGCATGGCTATGCCAGGAGGGATTAATTGTAATTACACCATACGTCGTCTTAGATCGTTCCCTCTCTATTGTACCGCGGCCTTGCAGTCAGTTCTGCATCGGTGCCCTGCTACTTTCAAAGGAGGAGGTGGCGGCAGTGGTGTAACCGAAGCACTGCTGCCGTCATCTCAGCCCTACCTGTTGTGTCCTGCTGCCTTACTGTGCAGGGTGGATAGGGAACCTGGATAAGAGCTTTTTGGCTCATGCTTTGTGCTCTGCTGTGCCTCCCCTTTAGAGGAACTGGTGTGGTACATGACTACTGTGAGAGCTGTGCATACCACTTCCTGTTATATAATGCAGACGTATCAGCCCAAAAGTGGTTGTTGGTATTATTTTCCCATGTCAAAGTCAAAAGTATTCTGCTGTAAAGCACTTTCCTGGTGGGCGTATTTGAGTTCCAATTGTTCCATAACTACAAAACCTTTAGGTTGACAGGGGCTGGTATGTGAACATGGTTTTTGGAGCAAGCAAACTCTAGAGAGGAAAATGTGAGAAATAACATATGATGTCCAGAACACATTCCTGTCAGATGTTTTCATTAATGAATTAAGCCTTAGGATTTGAATTTCAGCCCCAGTTTACAACTTGAACCCTATGATTTCTGAACTGATTTTTTATTTTCCCCCACTTCCTTTTGAAAATGTCAGTTACAGGGTAGGCAGCGTATGAGCTATTTAAAAGGAAATCTGCTAGGTTTCCAGAATGCAGAGTGTAAGGTCTCTAAGTATCAGGCTTGAAGGCTCTGATTGGATATTGATATTGTGAATCACTGATGGAAATTCAGCCAAAGAATTTGAATAATGTGTTCAGAATCACTGAGCGTATTTGTAACGGTCAGTGATAAAGGCCATGTCTCTTAAGTGTCAGTCCTATGCTTTGACCGTGGCATCATCCCTTCTCCATTCCCGTGATTAAATCATAAAACATTACAGCATACAGAATCCAGGCTTATTTTAAATCCTCCATATATAATTTCTTTTTTTTGTGGTGTGGCTTAGATACCTTTTAGGATCCAGTGGATTGCTTTATTCCCTAAAAAAGCATTTAAAACCATTAAGCAAACCAAAATCAGATCTGAATGACTTTTAACAGAGACAGTGAAGAGGAGAGGCATCACAGTTTGGGGGCTGGCCCTTCAAAGACTGTGGACATATGTATTTGTTTGGCTGGGAGTTTGGAAAATACCAGTGTGGTGAGGGTGAGGACAGTCTGTGAAAGCCTGCGTGATTTTATTCTTGGCTTGGATGTTTTCACTGTCAATGAAAATACAGCATGTGATTCAGTTTCTCTGAACTGAGTGAAAAGGCCACAGGTGCCAAATTTGAGGGTGTTTTTTATTGCCACCTTACATCCAGAAGCCCTGTAGAGGTTGTGTAGATGCTGGGGTAGGATCAGCAGTGCCTCTGACACAGGGGAGCTCCACCCCATCTGCTTGCCAGGAAGACTTGACAGCGGGTGTCTACAGAAAGGAACGTTCCAGGTATGGGCAAATGGGTCTGAGCAGATCTGCTGGACTGAAACTTCTCCCTAGCACAGGAAACTCTGGTTTCATCCTCTTTTTTTCTTATGCTCTATGCTAAACCCCAAATCTATGAGTGCTTTTGCACATACTTTACTACTGTAAATAATTCCATTTAACTCAATAGGGTTATTCATAGTCAAGCTGAGCATGTGTGTTCAATGTTTGCAGGATCAGACGCTGCAGAAGCTGGCTGCTGTGCCATTTAGGGCTGGTAATTCCATCCCTTAGGCCCTGGTGTCCTTGTACGGAATGATTTCATTTTATACAGACTTTGCTTCATTTTCCATGTGTCAGCCCTCAGTATGTGTGCCATTAGCATATACCAGTGCTGAATACTCTTGCCTTAGGTATTGCATGAACAGAAAGCAACTTAAAAGTGAATGCAAATTTAAATTTAATTCCTGTCCAGTATGCTGTCCTATTCTAAAACATTCAGAAGACTTTAATGCTGAAAACAACAATCATCACTTTTGACAAAGAAGAGGCCTGCCTGGTTTTGCTTGGATTATTTTCTTTTCTTTTAACTAATTTGTAACATGAATACTGCTAGAAACCACAGCAAAGGTTTGGGATGTGCAAATGCAGTGAAAAGCAGCCCCTGTCCCAAGGAACTTAACAGTCAAGCAGCAAGTTGTGACAGCCTGGGAGGAGGCACACGATTGTCTCGATTTGGCCAAAAAGAATTGAATGAAAGCACAATGTGAATAAGGGGAGGCTTTAGCAAATGTCAAATTAGGGGATTAAAGCTTGTGCTTTGCATAAGGGTTAGATATGAAGAAAAATACAGTCACAGATAACAGGACTGGAAGGGACCCAGAGCAGTTACTCATTGCTGTCCCAATTGCTTTCAGTTGTAATCTTCCAGAGTGCTCACAGCTCCCTCCACTTTGACATTGTTTGCAGATGCAGTAAGTCTCTACCAGCTTCCAAATCACAAATGTATATATTGACTAGCTGGGGCCCTAGAGCAGTGTTCTGCTGCATAACACAGGTTGATATACTTCCTGGTTGGACAATTTCTCATTGATAGCTCATCATTCTGAATATGTTTTTTCCATGTTGATTTGCATCTGTCTCATGATGTTGTCGTGGCTTGCCTGCGAGACTGTTACGTGATACAGCCTCAGAGTCTTAACAAAGAAATGATTGCTTACATTTCCACTGGGTTTTAGGCTTGCTGCTTGCCTTAAAGAAAATTAACTTGGACTGAAGTGACTCGTTACTGGCAAATCCCTGCTGATATGTCCTTATCTTTGAGGTGCTTACATAAGAGTTGACTGATTTGTTCTGGTGTCTTTCCAAGAACTGAAGTGTTAGGTTAAGTGCCCTGTCATTTCTAGGATCCTCCTTTCTCTCTATTTTTACAGATAAGCACTGCATTCACGCTTTGCTGTTTATCAAAAGCCTCATCCTTCCTCCACAAATCCTCAAAGATAATTGGTAATGGCTCTGAAATAGCTTTAGGCAGTTCCTAAAAATATTCTGGGGCAAACTTCACCAGGCTCAAGTCAACCCCCTAGTCTGTTCTCTTTCCTTTCCTTTCCTTGCTCAAATTATGTCTGCTTTGTTGGTTATATTCTGTCTAATCCCAAATAATTAAAAGTGTCTGCTAAACAGATTAGTGGCCTATGGTGTCACTGTAAAGGGTTTATGTTGTTACTGAGTATAGGTAGTAAGTCAATAATACGCTGAAGTAATAGAGAGGCCAAGAAATTGTGGGAGATCTTAGAAACCAGAAGCAGCAGAGAGTACTGAGTAGAAAAGGAGTGATAGTAGAAGAGTTCAAAGGTGGGGGATGTCATGAAGCAAGTGTTTTGCCGAGGTTATTCTGACAGTGGAGCAAATCTACAGTCCCGAAGACCACAGAATGGAAGACTGCAGCATCTGTAGTAGTGCATAGTTAAACATTGATGTCTCTGAATGCAATGGTGTCTTAGAGAGTTTATTTGCTTTGGAAAAAAGGTGGAGACTTCAGTGTAGCCTGGATGCAAGGATCCATAGAGAAGGCTGTGTCACTAATGCCTGTTACGGGCTTGAGTTGCTGGCACCAGTTCATGTGTAACAGAGTGGCTCCCACCTGTGCTTCGTGTGACGTAAGGGTTAGCTCTGACCAGCTCAGGTATTTTGAAAGCAGTTAAGCTCTGGCCATGATGACATTTTAATATGTTTTTGTTGAAATGTACTGGCCGTCAGTCTGAGTGGAGATAGGAAGGGACAAATATAAAAGGGAATGATACATAACAGTGTATACAATTATGTATGGAATTGTTCTTATTCCATCCTTTATCCCCTGCTTTCCATGGAGGGGAAGCAGAAAGCTCAGTGCTGTAGCTCTTCTCTGTGAATATTCTTACCTGAGTGGGAACCATTTAGAGACAAGGTGTTGAAGGATCAGGTCTCCAACTTGAGACCGCTTGTTTTTGAACATTTTGCTTAGTTTCATAATCTGCTTACTTACATGAAGCCTCATTTATTCTTTTTTTCTCTTTGCCAAGATGAAGTACAAAAAGTAGTGTTTTCCTCTTCCCTTTGCTCTTTGTCTTTCTAAAGACATTACAGCTTAATTAAAATGCCTGTATCTAACCCACTAACAGGAATATTTAGCCTGTTTTCTGTGGTCAGATCTTGTGAAAAGGGCCTGGGAAGCTAACACCCTTCAGCAACAACATACTCAGACATCACAACCTGGTTTCAGGTAACTTGGATTATTTACAGTACTAGCTTTCTAACAGTTAATTACAGCGCATGATCTTGTTACCAAGGATGATGAACCTGATTCATCTGTCTGCTAAACAAAGAGCTTTGTGGGTTTTTTTGTAACACTTTCTTTGTTACAGCATTGCGTTCTACTCTCAGTGTGTAATTTGTTGTGATTTATTCCATTATTAATTGTCCATGCAGGCTGCATTGTAGAGGTTGTTTTTAACCATGGGCATCTGAAGTATTCCACACTGCACCTTTTACCAAAGGATACCAAAATCTAAGCATCACAGGTACTAAGTAGAGCAAATACACCTTCATTTTTACTATTGAAAAGACAGAAATGACTTTTTGACTGGAGTCATAAGGTTAATTAATGACTGGAGTAATTTTCTTGTCTGTGCACACTTCCTGAACAGACGTAGTTTTCCGTACTAACTGGTGGTTTATCAGTTGTTGGTATGGAGAGAGCATATGGGTGAACTATCTAATCAAAACATTGATAAATACCAAATACTGGAAAAATTGAAGAATGTGTTTGTGAAAAGGGAGGGGAAGTAATTTTCTATTTCTTAATTTTGCTACCAGTCGAGCTATCTTGACTATGGCCATTGTCAGCAGGTGAAAGGGTAGATGATTAGAGGAATGGCATATTCTTCTCATGTATTATAGAAAAAACTTACAGTACCTAGGTGGTTGCTGTATTCAGGTGAGCCACAGAATTTGAGTATAATAAAAGTTCTGTGCATTTACAAATTATTTATTTTCATAGCACAGTGAAGCAATACATTTCAGTGGTAAATGAAATTAATAGATATACCAGTGAAGAGACAAAATGCCTGTTTGTATGTGGTGCAATCATAATGACTTTTGAAATCCACGACAGTTAAATACATTTTTGAAAGATGGAATTCTTCAGACGCACAAGAAAGTTGCCAGTAGGGCAATCAATCAAATGCTGTGCCATTCTCCTGCTGGTAACTCAAGGTGACAGTTAAGATCTCCAGGACAAGACTGAAAATATGTCAATCCTCAGTCTAAGAAACAGAAATCAGAAGAAAGATGAAAAAAGTCATCAGATAAGATAGCTGCAAAATGGAAAGGAGTGAATGATTCTGTAAGTTATTTGTGCGTAGCACTTGAGTTGCAGCAAGTGGTGTTTAGGCTGATGCTAGCAAGGCCTCGTTTAATAGCTGAGGTAGGTGGCACTCGCAGAGCGATTTCTGCAGTCTTTAGGGGACAAGAAAAAAACCTGCACAATCACTGTGTCAAGAATCACATAGGTACTGCTGATTCTGTCTCGGGGCCGGAAGAGAGACTTCTAGATGAGGTTCCTTCTGGAACCGTATTCTATGATTTCCTCTAAAAGGGGCCCAACAAACCAGAGCCCCTTCAGGTAATTAAAACAGCAAGGGCTTGCTGAAATGCAGCAGCACGCTGTCTCTCTGAGCAAGACCAATATGTCTAGGGGACCTCCAATTAGATGGTTATGCCTTGTCTGATAGTCTTCAGTCTCATGAGCCAGGATCATGGCTTTGTGAATGAGGAAATAGGCTTCCTATGAGAATCTCCCTGAAACCTAGTGGGGGGGGGGGGGGGCGGAATCCAAACAAATAAACAAAAATGCTAATTGTGTTTCCCAGATCAGTATATTTTTAGGGTTCCTGCTGAAATTTGTTGGGGCACTTTGAAGCTACGTTAAGGTAAGAACTAATAGGATGAGCTGGCATCAGCTAACCACATACATGCGAGTGTTGTGAAAGGCGCTGCCAGTATTCTTCAGCACTAACCGTTTTGGTACCCAGGTTCTGCTCACAGCGAAGCTCCCTCCTCCACTCGCGCGTCTGTCTCGGGCAGGAAAACTGCCAGTTGAGCTGCAAGATGTCTGAACTTGTTTTCTGCAGCCTGAGCTCACAACTTGAGTGCTTTTGTTTGTGAAATTCGTAAAGCAACATTGTATCCCTTCTCTCTGTGTTTGGCTCCGGCAGAGGAGATGTGGAATCCGAAGAGCAGAAGAAGAAACATACATGCTGATCACTGTAGATAATGGACCTATGCAAAATATGCAACCTATGTATGTTAGGTTTCTTACCGTTTTAAATTTTAGATCCCAGCGTTATGAAGAACACTGACATTTACACTACAAAATTGATAAAGACACTTTCTGGTGACCAGTGATAATCTGCTTGATTTTAGAGTATTTTCTGAAATCAGCATTTGTGACTTTGTAGAGGAGGATTCTCTGTCTTCTTCCTGCAGTATGTCTTGTATGTTAGACTAATCCATGAAGCATTCAAATTGATTTTAATTCCCTCAAAAGGAATAAAGGGTTAAAATTAACTGGTACACAGCACTCAGTATGCAAGGTGCTGCCTTGACCAGCTATAATGAGAAGTCTAATAATTCTTCTCATCTCTCCTACTTTGTAAGTTCATTAGAAGCAGACACGAGAGAGAATCATTTAGGTTGGAAAAGACCCTCAAGATCATCAAGTCCAACTGTAAACCTAACACTGCCAACCCCACCATTAAATCATGTCCCTAAGCCCCATGTCTACATGTCTTTTAAATACATTCAGGACTGGTGACTTAATCACTTCCCTGGACAGCCTGTTCCAGTGCTTGATAACCCTTTCAGGGATGAAAGATGGGCAAAATATTTCCTCCTCAGAATTCATAGATGTCTGTATGAACAGTGGTGCAGTTCAGTGTAAGAATGTTGTTTACTGTCCTTTTTGCGTAGCATTGTCTCCTGGGGCACCTGAAGAGAAAGGTACCTGCGAATCGGCAGTGGCACTATCAAACTAAGTAACTGTGGCTTCTTGCTGTATGCTGTAACAGGTCGTGGGGAAGTGCAGCCAATGTCTCAGCTCCACATGTAGCAAGTTGCATTCACTTTGTGAAGCTGCAAACGTTTTCCACCAGCTCACCTGCTATCCGGTAAGGAGCTACTTGTGTTGTGAATTACCACCTGCAAGATGTTTAGAAATGCCAGCTTTTTGGAAGTGTACGTAACTTAGTTCTTTGCTACAGGAAATTTTAGGATGTGGATGGCAGAGGGCAGAGCGAATAATCTGGTATTAGGACTTGGTAAGGATGTGTTCCTGACAGCGTTTGTTTTTCAAATATGTGTTTAATGACTCAGGTTGAATCACTTGATATTCAGTGAAGCGTAGGTTTGGATCCTCAAAGATAGACAGCTGCCCAAATTCCTCAGATTAGGAATTAGGCACCTTAAAAGATATAGGGGTAAAATTCTATTGACAAGTACTGATAAGTAATTTTCTGAGCAGCTCTGGGTGGCTGATAGGCATGCAGGTGAAAGTTTACTGGGAGGCTGGAATGTGAGTGAATGTGTTTGCTGCGTGTATTTGAATGAGCTGTTCTTGGCGCTGCTCTAAGCGGAGCATGTTTTTACCTGCTCTCACTTATTTTAAAAGTATCGCTGGACTCAGCTCTTTTTTTTTATTTATTTTCCTGTGGGATCATAAATACGTGACATGGTGAAAGCATGATAACTCTGCAGCATCTGCCTGAATTCAGCTGGCTCCAGAGGGCTTCTACTTAAGTTATGCCAACCTGAGGCAGGTCTATTTATGCCAACAATGGCACTCTGTATCAGGATTTTAATGAAGAGTTACATCTTTTTTCTTTCTTAAAGGCAAGAAGGCACTTTAAGTGGGATGTAAAAACATTGCTGCAGTACCTGTGTGCGTGTTGGAGGGAGGAAGGGTTTTTTTAAGGCTTATCAAATATGTTTGAAAGGAAAGACCAAATAATCTTTTCTGCAAGTAGGACTAACTGTGAGAAAACTTTACTGAGCGTGGTTCCCAGTTCTGATTTTGCTTATTCGTGCTTATATAAGTCTGAAATATATGCACTGAAGTCATTGGAGCTTCACTGAATTAAGCGATTGCACAATTTACATCAAATTGTCCTCAGAGCTGTTTGTGCTGCCGTAAGCAGTTACAATTCATAACAGTAAATGAGCTAATATGTGTATGGGACATTCTTTTTGGATAGTGTGAGATACAGCACTGTCAATATCATTCTCATGAAGGGAATTTTCTACAGCAACACTGAAAAAATCTCATTTCCTCTTAGTGGAACTTAGGAAACTTAGAGATACAGGAAATTCACTTTTAGCTAAAAAAAATATATAGTTCCTTCATTGGTATCTGGGTGATATTCTTATGATCTTTTTACAGGCCTCAATTAAAGCATTAACGCTGACAATCTTTAAAGTTATTTCTGTCAGCTGAAATAGGTCTGATGTTAAGAGGCCCTGTTACTGCAAAATTAGCCTTCTCTCTTTCTGGTCCAAGGAGCAGAAACAATATTTTATTTGGATTGCCCCATCTCTAGGGAAATAATAACTTGCACATACACCCTTTTAACTAGTTAGGGATTTGATGCAACTTTTTGGTAAACTAACAGTGTTCCATGCAAAGCTTTACATTTACTGTATCTAACATTAGATGTTATGTGTTCAATCAGAGAGTTTTCCTTAGGCAAAAGCTAACCACAAAGCTAAAGGAAATCAAAGCAAGAATCGAAACATTTTATGGAGAGCCAAAGCCATTAGTCTCATTTCTCCCTTGCATCCTCTCTCCCTTTCTCTGATTAACAGATTTTATTGATTTATTATTGTAGTGAGTCTTCAGTCACCCATCCTTCAGCTGAAAACAGCATTACCACATTACCAAATACAAATTTCTAGAAAAAAGCTATAGCTGTAAGTCCAAGCCTGCTATTCATTTTATTTCTCCCTCATTAGTGTAATGTGTGTCCAGTACTGACTGGTTCTTTGAGAGTGTTAAGCTCGTAAAAAATGTTGTAGTTGCTTGCACTTATGAGGTCCAAAGTGTATACTTAGCATATCCAACATGTATAGCACATAGTGTGTGAAGATGCCGTATAAATCGTACGTTGTATTAAAAACAATGATACTGACATTTAACCATAAGACAGGAGGAGGTATATTTTTCCAGGTACAAACATATCTACTGGCTAAGTAGGAAAATAGTTAAACTTGAATAACTACTTACAGGAAAAGATGCTTTCATGGGCATAGAAATAAACAAAAAGAAGTCCATGGCTGATCAGACTCGTTTTTCACAAATAATATCCTTTGCAAGAACAGCAGAAAGATAAAACCTGGCTTGAAGTTTTGATAAGGAGTTATTTAATAACTTCTATTTCTACAGAGCTGTTCCAATAAGATAACATAAGAAGCAAACATTATACGCACAGTAGTCAGTAAACAGAAAGTTGGTTTCAACCTAGCAGCGGTGGTTTGTGTGACACAGTCTCAGGCTGCCAGCATGAAGCCATGTACTTTGGTACAACATTGAACAATGAATACAAATCAATCTCTGCTAGCAGAAGCAGAGAGGCTACAGTGCTTAGGCTAATTCCAAACAGATGAACTCAAGCCAACTGTTTGATTTCTTTATGCCTGTCACCAGTCTTGGCCAACATGACTAAAGCCAGGTCTTACGCTAAAAGCTAGAATGGTTAATGGCCTTTGTCTGCTTGGCTGTTACGTTTGTGCTTGGGGTCTTTGTGATATGTCATTATTATGAGAGACTACAAACACAAAATACATAAGGCACTGTGAAGAGCATCTTACTAGTGCCCAAAGTACTGTTCTGTAAGACCCTTTTACTGTGCTGCATGTCCTACAGAGGCTGGACTCAAGGTCAAGTTTCCATTTTTTCGTTGCAATAATAATTTTCTATTACATAAATTTATTAGGATTTAAAAACAATCCGTCATTGCTTCTCAACTTTGTCACCTTGCCACCTTTCCATTAAAATGGAAATGGTGCAGTTGTATGTCTCTTTTAGGACTGCCTTTATGTGAGGGACACTTAAGGAGATGGACTAGTGCTTTTGGACTGCATGTGAAATGAGTACGCGCTGCTGGGAAGTAATCCAGGTGTCCATCAGGAATGATCAGGTGTAGCAGGAGAACTTAAGACTTGGAAGAGATGTTTCTCTGATGCAAGAAAAAATGATTTGTAATCATACTCTAGAAGCTTGAAGTCCTGGGAATCCCTTGATTAGTGAATCGTTGATTTTTCTATGAATATTTAAGGGAGAGGGGACATTGCCCAGGTGGGAAATATGCCCTTCAGTTGAAGGTGATGATTCTAGATTTTGTGCCAAAAATAAGAGGGGTTTCTGAAATAATGTTTGTCCTGGTGGGCCAGCAGAACTCAGTCCTGCCTTCCTTGTCTGCATGTGACCTCACATCAGAGCACAGTGGAGAGGGAGCACTTCACTGATGTGGAACGGCTTTCTAGGAACTTTTTTCTGAGCTCTGAAGGAGCACAGAAGCACATCTTCAGAAGTGCAGATCTTTTAAAAAAGCTGCAAGCAGGGACCTCTTCCTCAGACCGATATGCTTAAATAGATACCATTACAGTGTGAGTAACAACTGCAAAGGCTTTGGTCTCACAACCTCCCTTGGCTCACAGACTTGTGCATGGGATAGGAGCAAGGATGGCTTTTGTCACTACCTAAACAGGCACAGGATGTTGAGTTTGGTAGCTTGACAGCCCTCCAATGGGCCCAGATTTTATGTTCCCATTGTACATTATCTTACTATATTTTTGCACATGTGTGGAGAAATGTAGCAATGGGTGGAAGGGTCAGAATGTCAGGATATTTACTGGTAATACTTAAAACAGCCTTTGTAGCTGCAAGAATGCATTCAGTACTGTAAAACTGGGTGAGGCTTGAAAAGATAAATTAAACTACATTGAATAGGATTATAATATGCTGATGTTTGTGCACTACCTGAAGTATTTGTCCGTGTAAATATGGTGGCAAGATGCTAAATTTTGACCTGCGACATTTTGCTTTATTTGATTGTATCCTGATTTAAAAAGAAAAAAAAACTTTAGCAGTGACAAATCAGAAGGGATTTCATTAATAATAGTAAATTTCAAAACCTATCAATTCTTACATATTCATTTGTCTTAAAATACACATATTTTAAAAAAACAGAGGAAACTTTCCAGCTACTGACTTCCTCTGTTATCAGTCAGTTTGGTTTAGCTACAGCACAGACAGATAAGAAGGCAAGCTATGTGATCCCATGAGCACCAAGTTACCCATGGACTGAGTAGTCATTGGTTTTGCAAC
Source organism: Rissa tridactyla (assembly GCF_028500815.1). NCBI lineage: Eukaryota > Metazoa > Chordata > Aves > Charadriiformes > Laridae > Rissa > Rissa tridactyla. The sequence goes on from NC_071467.1 coordinate 124,616,835, forward strand.
TGTCTGGAAAATTTCATCTTGCATTCCGCAAGATGCGTGCATGCCGTCCAGTGAGTACCTTGTCAAAATTCATTGATTGAGAAACGTATTTGGGTTTGGGCACCTGCAAAGCAGTGTTAGCAAGTGCCGGTCAGCCGCACTGTGGGAACTGACCACATGTGTGGTCTCTGCTTGCCACAGTTGTGAGGTGAAAGGTGTTAGTTTGACCTGCTTACTTGGGTGCAGTGGGGATGCATGTAGCTGCATCTTGCAGATGGGTCAACAGGCTGTCACACACTACTGTCCAGTGTCAGGATCACTTTCAATGCTCTGCTAGCCTCCTGGTGTGCTTCTCAGTGCAACTTCTTGGTCCTTTCCTTCAGTCTGCTTCATTGGGACATGCCTCTGGAATAAGTTGGTTTTCAAAAGTCAAATTATTTATTCCCTAGCCACCTGTACACATCACATACCTTGAAAAGGAGCGGAAATGTAGACTGCGCTTCCCAAGTGAGGAAAGTGTGTGCCAGAGTCACTTGAACTGTCTTCTCTGAGTCTTACTCTGTCTCTTTCAAAGTCTAGCTTTAACCTGACTAAGGGCAGAGTTATTCCTGTTGTATGTGAAGTCTGTATCCCCTCCTCAGTGTATATTTGCCATCAGGGACAACCCCTCAAACCCATCCTCAGTGGGCACTGCCAAGAGTCTCCCTCCTGCGTCTTAAGAAGCATGAGTGACAACACTGTAGTGGCATCATTGCCAAGTTTGTCAAGGACCTTTCTATTCTGGAGGAGAGCAGCTCGGGTTGTGTGTTTTCCTCACTTGTCACACAGGATCTTGCTGTGCCTTTGCCTAGTGTGTTTCTCAGCAGAGCCCAGTTTCGCTTCCCATGCTGCAGCAGCCACATAAACATGTTCTGTAGTGGGGTGTGAGGCAGTACAAGCCCACAGGCCTAAGAGATGCAAGAATCCTTTCCCAAGCAGCAATAGAGTTTTGAGCTGGAGCTTTTGTGTGGGAAAGTGGGTTAGGAAATGGACTTTGCAGGAAAGGGTGACAGCTCTAGTGTCTAGGTTCCTGGGTGGTGAAGTTCTATTGCATGACTGAAGTAGACACTACCTCAAGAACAAAAATCTGTGGGATAGTTGCTGGAGGATTGTTCTTATCAGGACCAGTCATGTAGCACCAGTGCTGGCAATCTACTGTCAAAGTATATCCAAAGAGTACTTAGTTTCTTCTGTCTTATTTTAGTAACACAGTCTAGACGTTGTTACCAGGAATCACGTTTGGACCTGTTAACAAAGGTAATTTGGGCTGGCAAAGATATATAGTATGCATCTTGCTTGAGGACTGTAGGAAGAATAGAAGGAATGGCCTTTGATTTGTCCCTACCTTATTGCCTGAAAAAAACCCACATGCTGCTAGTGCTGAGTCACCTCCTTTTCATTCTGCAAGCTTGGTGTTCTTGAGGAATCTCTACATTTGAAATAGCATGGGAGGAAGCGAGGCATCTTGTGTCAGCAGCATGCAGGCAATGCGCAGGGCTCTTTCACCAAAGCCAAAATGTGTGGACTTACTTGGCTAGAACTAGGCTGAAAGTGGGCTCAGGGCTAGAACATGTATCTGAAGAGAGAGTGGAAGAGCTGCTGTCTGGTGTTCAGACAGTATATAGGAAAAGCCCAGTCTTTCCTCTCTTTCATAGTACGGCCTGCGGGCTTGGGTCACTCTGCTGCTCCTGAAGACAGGCCTGCAGGTGTAGTGGCTGGAGTGGCTTTTCATCACCGAACCCTATTTCCCTCTGCTGAGCCTCACAATAATTCATGTTTCCCTCCTTCAGACTAGACTACGGAAGTGCAGGCACAGTGAGTATGCATAACGGCTAGTTTATTTAGTAGTGTTCAGCCCAGCAGTAACACAAATGCTCCTTACAACTCTTTTTTTTTTGCTATGTATAGTCATGTTTACGGCAATAGCAACAGGTACCACCACTGGAAGTGTTGCTACTGATACACACATCACATACTGTGATGGCTGCTCTACTGGATCTAGGATATGTCATTTTTATTACCTCGTGACTCCAGCTGAAAGTTTTGTTCTGTATTTGTACTGTATCTAGCACAGACATAGCCAGTACCTCAAAGAAAACAGTCACATAAACAAGTCTTGCAAATGGGCAGGGTAAGTATATAAGAGGGATATTTTTGATCTATGTTTATAGGAAGTTGTCACTGTAGGCCAGCAATTTAACCCATGTTAAGAGCAGGGGCATTGGAAGGGGAAGAATAAGATAGCTCAGGGGATGCTTACGTAGAGCTTCGGCTAACTGTGAGAAGCTGCAAGAGGAAAGCACAAGGCTCTGGTTTGAAAATCTAATGGAGGGGACACAGGAGTCTGATGTGATGGGCAAACTGGAGGTAAGAATAAAGGTGCAGTATTGCAGCAACTGTAGCTGACCTACTGGGGGCTGCCATAGTCCTCTCTCCTTTAAGGGCTGGGCCAGCCAAAAATTAATCCCATTTTTCAGGAATTGTTTTCAGCTGGCTCACCTCACCGAACAATTGCAGAAGCAGCAGTGCTAGCACAAGAGAGGTAAATGGTAGCATGCAGAGGAGAGCAGGACTGCAACAGCTCAGATTTAGATTAAATTATACAGCTATGGGACTACACAGCAGCCTTCCGACACTGAGGGAGAAATAATAGGTGCAAGCGAAGGAGTCTCCCTAGTTATGAGTTGATTTTTCCTTACTGCCATGAGCTCTGCAAACAGCTAATAAGAGCTCACTCTCAAGGACTAGGTTTGAACAGAGCATTTCAGTGGTAGAAATAAACTGTGGGACATACTTCCTTGTATGGAACAATGTCAAAAACTCAAAACTTGATAGCAGCAATGAGCACTAGGATTGTAACTTGTCTCTGGCCTAGATGTCTTGAGAGGGCAGTGATATAATAAAACACTTGAGGTATTTCAGGTGTAGCTTCTCACCGGGGAAAAATCCTTTCTCTCTGTAGCCAGAGGGAATGTATAGTAGCCAGAAATGTTTGATTACTGTTGCTTCTGCTCTGAGACATAACAGATTTTACCATTTTGTTGCAAAGCTGTCCTCTTTTGATGGAATCATTTTTGTCCACTCCAGGACTTCTCCAAAAATACTATTGGCAAAAGAATTTAACTAAAAACTGGGAAGAGGGAAAGCCGGATGTGCTCTTGAAAGCTAATCATTCTGGCTCTAGAAGTAATTGTTTTCTAAATAAGTCCTTGCAGTCTGTTCCTACTAGTGCCAGAGTTCTTTGCGGAGTTACTCTGAACTCTAGTCCTCAGCAAAGTAAGCTTTCCTGCAGCCAAGTATTAGAGTTAACCTCCAAGATTTATTTTTATCTACAGCTTTCTTGGCAAATTATGAAGCTTATGTTTGGCATTTTATTTCCCTCTACAGTCTTCTATCTTTGGTTTGTATTACACTTTGCAGAGCTTAAAGCTTATATGGGGCTTTGGGTGGGTGATATAAATTCTAATAAGTTTCTATATAACCCAATTTAGAAGCTTAAAGGAAGCAAGCCATATCCTGTATTGGAAGATTTGTACAGAGCTTTGCTGAACTGATGTTAGTGTGGAATGAACACCTATTTTCAGTAGTGTCTTGTTTTACTTTCAAATGAAACTGTAATGGAGAGGAAGGTGGAGAGCAGATTTCTTACTGAAATGCCATACAACAGTAACACTTAAATATCTTGTAGGATCTGAGACTAGAGGCCAAACTAGGGGCCCTAACTTTGTAATTATTATGTATATTTTCTTTGTGAAATCAAATCCTAGAAACTTTGTTTTTACAGACAATTTTGGTATGCTAGTTTTCTGGAATGTGTTTCTCTGCAGCTATCATAGTAATTTCGTATTACACAGAGCAAAAAGTAAGTGTGTATAATGATTGCAGACTGTATGTTCTTATTGTATCTTGCAATTAGGGAACAAAAAGTTTGTTACAACCATTGGTTGTACTAAGTCAGAATTGAATGTGTAAACCCAGTTTCTGTATCTGCTGGTGTAAATGAATGTTTTACTGACAGCTTAAGCAGGACTGATTATAAATGAAAAATTGCCAAAAGTGCTCCAAACCACACCACACAGCTGAAGATAAAAAAAGTTGCCTCTGTATGTTTTTACTTTGACAGAACAATATAAATAAAAGCTTAAGACAAATGCTGATGGGGAGATAAGGTGGAATGCCACACCATTGACAGTGCCTGTTGCATTCAAAGTTCAGCAGGGTGGTGGCAGTTTTAAACAGGGAAGTCTCATATGGGTTTGTTAAACGACTTCTAGTACTGGTTTAGATCCAGAAATTGGGAAGGAATAAAATAAGAACTACTTCTTGGCTATAAATGGCAGCTCCCATAAAAGGCAAAGGAGAGTCATAAAATGTTAGCAACTGTCTGAGGGTATGTCTATACGAACTATTTCTCACCAGGGTGATTAGCTGCAGCAGAGTTGCCATGCTAACATGCCAACTTGGTTCTCAGTTCAGAATGGTCTAATGTCTGATCAGCTTTTTTTCCTCCATCTCTCCCTGCACACTTTTGAGATAAAATACTGCTATTGCTTAGACTGTACATGGACTGCTTGACACAGATGCAGTCAAGCCAGGGTAGCCAAAATGATTTACACAATCTGCAAATCTTTAGTAAGGAAGACTTTGGTCAGAGTATGTCTTGTTCAGGAAAAAATGAAACAGCAGAGATTGTATTTGGCTTTTTCTACCCTGTCTACATACAGGCCGAGATGGTTTTCTGTTAGGTGTATTTAGTATGGGTCTTTATATTCAAAAATTGGAGTATTAGAACTATAAATATGGAAAAAAAAAGACTTTCTAAGCTCAATTAAAACAGATAAACAGACTGCAGGAGAGTTAAGTGATGTAAATGGGATCTTGAAAGTGGGTATACGTTAATTATAAGCGCAAACGTACATTTAGATCACTGGTAGAAATCATCAAAGTCTATATCTTAAAAATCAGCTTAGCCTAGGATGTTTTAGGTAACACTGCTGTTGTCCTATGATATTTTGTACTTGTGGCAACATTCTTCCTCTGGTGCCATAGGAACTTCCATTCCTGGAGTTGGTGATAACATTTGTTTCAAAAATCCTCTTATACCCATTGATAAAATGCTTAAACATTAGTGAACATTATTTTTTTTCAAGAAGCAATAATCTGAAAATTTGTATCAAAACTAGAGTTGAACAGAAATTCTGTGCAGCTCATCACAAAGTACTAGTGAATCTGCTGATATGTTTCAGAGCCACTGCTTTTAGTTAATATTACTACGAGGGAAATAATACTCATGTCAGTGTGGGTAATCCTGTGAAAAAGTGAGCTCAATGTTCAGTGGTGGGCAAACTAACCAGCAGAATGTTAGAAATTGTTAGGAAAGGAATAGCAAATAAAAAGAAGATACTGTTTTGTTAGTATTAGAAACCTGCAGTTTTTATATTGTACACAGCTGTGCCTCAGCTCTGCTATGCCAGCAGAGCTGGAGATGGGGACAGGGGTTCAGTGGTACAAACTAACTTTTATGCAAAGGAGGGACCATAGTGACCCGGTCTCATCGATCACCCCTGTCCTCACAAAAAGACAGCCCCTTCCTTAGAGATGTCAAATGACAGAGGTTTACAAAAATCACATGTGACATGGGGAAAATTAGCAAGAAATGGATGTTCGCTATTTTTGTACCTGAACTGGGAACCCTAACTTCTCCAGTTACAAGGCAGTTTAAACACAAAAGGCGGTTCTTTGCTCTGCAAAAGTATGAACTCATTCAAATATATCTTGGAGAAAGTCATGGCCGATTTGCCTATTGGCTCTTGAACATGGTGGTCTGGAGTCAGCCTTCAGACTAAGAGATCCCTATGCTGGTTGCTGAGAGCTGGGAGGATGCACCAGGGGAACGATCATACTAAAATTATTCTTTTTCTTTTTTTGCTAAGCCTCTGCTAAGGGACAGTGTCAGAAGCAGAATATGGGACATAAAGAGCTATGATTTGATCCAGTACAGCAGTTTTTACCATTTTACATTTATTCTTACAGGTACCCTGAACAATGAGCCCAAATGAGGTGTGTGTCCTACGTGATACCACGCCTGAGGGAGTAACACAGGGATCCATCCTTGCTTTGTTTTTTACTTTAGACTGGGAATACTTTAGTGGATGCAACAGTCACCAAAGTAAGCAAGAGTTTTGTAACTGGGTGCTGACTTGAAATGAGAGTCATGAGTTAGGTTCAAGATGTATGCCTATTTTCTTAATTTTTTTCCAGGTTTGACTATCTAAAATTTAAATTGTTACATGTGCACTAAGTAAAGAACCTAGATTTTCCTAAATTTTAGAGTAACTGCTGTAACCCATTTGGCACATGTGGCAATCTAGTCTCTAATACAGACATGTGGTTATAGACGTAAAGCACTTTAGGTTAGGTAGTCTGGCTTAAAAGATGGAAGTAATTTTTTGTGTCTTGTGAATCTCTTTCCCAAATAATCCACTTCCATATTCTGTTTCTACATATTTTCTCTTTCCTTATTATTTATTTAAACTTAATTTCTCTAGATCTTGATTCTACCTTAAGTTTTTAAAAGAGGAAATCTAACATACTGAAGTATGTTTGCAGATGGAAAGTTGCCAGAAAAATAGTCAGTAAATAGTATTCAATAAATGACAATTCCAATATATTTCATAAATGATCTAATATCTGATTTTGCTAAAGTCACTTTAGATGAATTCCTGAGCGAATGTTGTGTATGAAACTTTCTGCTATGGTAGGTGAGCTGCACGATCACAAAGAGAAATGTTTTGTCTTTCAAGAAATCTGACTTTTCTATTATCAGACAGGAATTTGAGACTGTCCAACTATGGTGCACCTTTAAAATAGACCACAATAAAGAAGTAGCATTGTGAAGAATATAAAGAGCATTTTAGCAGCACAAAGCTAGTATGGTCTATCCCATGTACTTGTAAAGCTGTGCAGAACAACTTTGAGCAGTAAGAAATAAACAAATGAAACTCATAGTACAGAGGAATTTTGAAGGCACCTTTGTGGAAGCTGACTGTATCAGTGAGACAGATGATTTTTTAAGATGGGGAGATGAGATAAAATTTTGCAAATTGAGAGGAAGAAAATCCAAGAATCTTTTTATCTTTTCTGTCTAATAGACTCCAACTTGCATTCTTCCCTTATCCCCCACTTAATACCAATCAATCAAAAGAAAAAAAGACACTTTTGAGATTAAATAATTACGTTTTACTAAAACTGAAAATCTGTGTGGTCTGGCTATAGGCATTTTAATCCTTTGCTAAACAAATGCAAGTACATTAGCAAACTTCTGCTGAACTTCTGTAATTCTTTTTTCCCAGATTGGCCTGTAACTTGACAGGCAAATTGTTTTGCAATAGCTGCTGAATTAAGGTGAACTCCTTGGTTCAGATCTGAAACTTTTAAATGCAACTTGTCCATAATTGGAAATTCAGTGCCTAGATGCCTGTCAGGGACATAGCTATTTGGATCTTGCCAAAAACAGCTTGCTGGTTGGCAATCACAAGGGAAAACTTAGCTTCCCAGCTGGCCGATGGGATGTAATCTGACTCCTACTCAGTTACCAGTGTGTTGCAGAAACATGTGTTCCATTTGTTGACACAACAATTGTCCTGGACAGCATTTACTTACAATTCGGTACTTTCATAAATATTACAAGAACTTACGTGGTATAGCACAGAAAGTGCAGGTAGCAGTTTCCATTTTCACTGTGATGGCCTAGGGCCATCACTTCTAAGCATGCTGCCAGCTCGCTCAGTAAATCCTCTAGACTGGAGTACAGGCAATTTAGGAATTGAGGCAGATCATGCTGTACCTTGCTTTCCTTAGCTGGCCATTCTCATTTTTGGCTGCTTTCTTCTTGCTCTAACCCTCATAGCTTCTTTGCCCAAAATTGCCTAATGGGCAGTATTTGTGCCATGGCAATTTCCAGAGTGGAAATAGAGTAAGTCATTAGAACAGAAAGCACATGCGGGAAGAGTCCTGAATGAGAAGAACAAGAGTGCACTTTGACAGTGGCTCAGGAAAATATTCAACTGTGATCTGACTTTTCTAGACTTTTTTGCAGACATCTCACCTCTCAGAACAATCTGATGAATGCTTCTTCATTAAGAAAAAGATACAAGAATAGATCAGATTACAAAGACCTGGAAAGTATAACTTTGTTTTGTGCTATCTATTGGTGATTTGAGAGGAGTCATCTCTGCTAAGAAAAATATTCAGAGGGACAGTAATCTCTGGATTTGTGCTCTAATCACTTTATCTCCTGAACAATACAGCTAAATTTGCCATCGATTCTTTTTCCTTTCAGTTGAGAATCTTAATGTAGTATGTTGTTATGGTATTTATTCTTTCAAAGTCTCAGATAGGAGACTTGAACTTTCTAGAAGTTGCATTTACACAAGGGATTTTGACAACAGTCCCCTCATGAGGAGGTTATAATGTCAGTAATTCCTAATCTGATTTGCATTAGGGAATACATAGAGCTCATTAGCAGCACTGTCATCTTAAAGTTAATTACAACATAACAAAATGTGGGACATGAATTTGACTTGTAAATAAATGTTCCTTACATCCATGCTCCTCTATCAGTGCCAGAAAACCAGAGCTAGTGGGGTTGATGATCTATGCAGTAAGTATTTCTCTTTAAGTGAGGGAGGAAGCAAAGTAGGCCACCCACTTCCTCCCCCAAAATATCACAGAGCTGTGCCTAGTGGGACGTGTAACCTCATTTGCATCAGTCATGTCCTTCATCAACAAACACATTTTTCACTGTCCTTTCCACGCTGTGTTAGAAACAACATTCAAATCTGTTCTCTCTCAGTAAGCCAGGAGTGAAAGAGTCGCCTCCCTGTCTTATTGATATATTCTTGCCAACTCTAATGTTTATGCTTAATTCCCCTTTTAAAGTAAAGGTTTCCTAACTGTTGTGGAGAAAAAAAAGAAATATGTAGGTTTATGCTTGAATATAAAAGTTGGTAAGGGCAATGTTTAATAAATCTGATAATATTTAGTAAAACACTGAAGTTGCAATCTGTAATTAGATATTTTATTATAATTTATTATAATGATTTCTTTAAATATTAAAGGACTATGACTTTATTATGTCACTGTTTTCTGTCCCTAAGTACCTTACTTCTCAAGAGCTGAAACTTCTCAAATATAGAAGAAAAGTAACTGAAGTTAGACAGGCTTTTTGGCTAGTCAGAAAGCAAAGACCACAACAGCAAATTGAACACTTAGTACATAGTAAAGATATTTCATTTGTAAAGGTAGAGATTGCATAAATATAGTGTCTGTTTTTGTTACTAATTTTTTAGCCCAGTTACATAGTTTCATAAACAAAAGTTCAGCTACTGATAGCGTACTGAATAAAGAATGGTTCTACTGATAAAAATTTAGCCCCCTTTCCCCCTTTAAAAGCTTAAAATAATTATTGAAAGAAGGGAAAATGATGTTAACGCTGATGATATTACAACTGTTTTTAAAGGTATAGTCACCAGATCCTGGGTGAAGACCTTGTGGTATGACATTGTGAAATAGAAATGCCAACTCTGAAGGCATTTTGTATGTAGATAATTGGCATGTAGTTAATTGGGCGTTTTGGAACTGAGTCCAGAGGGTGTCCAAACTCATTTAGAAGTTGGCTTTTCATCACAACAGGTATGATTAAACTCCCTGGGGTGATGGAAGAGAAATTGTGTGGGAAGAATATGATCATCTAAAGAGCCTTATGGGAAAAGAGATTTGGTGTCCCATATTGCACAATTTACCTCAGCTACCTGGAACCCAGGACATCTATGAATAACTTTGGTGTTTATTTGCTATCTTTCTTTTGTGCATGTGAAAAATTTTTACAGAAGTTGACTAACCTTTAATATTCTTCCTTGGCTGAGTAACGGGTTAAAGGTTAAACGCGGGACATTAGGCTAAGTAGTGCTATAATAAAGGGTGCTGATTGTTTCGATGATCTGAAGGCCTGCATGGGTGAGGTTAAAATATTACACTGAGAGCCTATATAGATAACAAGCAACAAGTGCAGATGTGAAATGTGTGAGACCACAGCATTGGAAAGAAGTTCTTGGAAGCTTTTCTTGGAAGAGCCTGCTCCTACTGCAGGCATTTACATGCTAAAATCCTTGATGACTGCGTCAAGGTCTATCTTAAACTAGTAGTTCCTTGCTTTCTCAAGGTTGCTCTAGACCTGTCTTAAAAGGGTTCCCTAGAACTTCATCCTTCTGGTGTCTAGAAACTTTTTCCAGCCTACATTGTGCCAATGTTGTCTTTTAAATTAAACAACTGTTCTTTTCTTTGTCCTAGGGAAGAAGTAAATATGATGGCTACCATAGAGCTAAACAATGTGAAGGTGGAATGTCAGGAAGGTGCCTTTTCTTGTAGTAAGCTGGCCATGGTGATGCTGAGTTGGTGCCCTGATCCAGTAAGCGCTAAACATACGATTAAGTCTGAGGATGGATTTCACTGCTTTTCTATATGGGGGTCTGAAATGTCTTACATTTTAGATATTGCACACAAACTGGATGAGGGAAGAAATACAAATTTGTGTTAAAAATCAGCTGCATATATTTTCATATGTTTAGAAATTTAACTGAAAATTTTCTTTGAAGTCTGCCACTGCTACTGTGGATTGCCAAATTCCTTATTTTTGTTAGTGTACTTGGACAAGGTAGGTACTGTGTATGAGTAAAGCTGGTACTAAAGAGGGATAAATAGCAATAGATGGACACACAATCATGACATTTGGTAGTTTGTTAGAGACCTTTCATACTATCTGACCATGCCTTCTAAAATGGCCAGGTTCTACACACTGAAGCTAGTAAATCTTTTCCTTTTGTCAGAAGTCTGTACTGATTTCAGTATTGTGACATACCAGAAGATGATTTTTCTTTTCTTTTTTTTAAAGACAAACCGAAACACATTTTCCTGGACTAAAAACTTTTTGAACTAACAGCTCAAACACATTTCCGTTTTAAATGTGTATTTTTCTTTATTTGGAAGAAAAAAGAAACATGAAGACAGCTGATCTTCTAAAAGACAGGAGAATTGAGGAGAGAAAAAGAAGTGGAAGTGATTTTATTTCCTAAGTAACCTGTCTTGACTTGCTATATACCTTTCAAATCTTCTTTACTCATCTGAATCTGTACTCATTCAAGCTACTGACTGTAATGATGGTGACATCACTGCTTTGTTTACACTGAAATCTCTTTTGAGGGCATCACAACAGAGGTGGTTTTAGGAGAGGTATTGATTACGCCTCAACTTTGGAATTTGGTAATTTTGGTATACCTCAAACATGCTGCACTTGTCCTCTAGTCTGCTTTTTTTTCTTAGCTTTAGATTGTGAACTCCTCAGGCCTGTGATTATTTCTTCATAAGCATTTAAAAACCACACAGGACAATAAATCTTCTGGAAAGAAACAAGAATAACTTTGATGTCTGGCCATATTAATATACAATAAATATTTAGTCACAAATTTGCATTTAATATTGCACCCACAAACTGTGAGGAGAGAAGCACTCAACACTTGTAAATCTTAGTTTAGGATCTGCGAGAACGCAGGCTGCTGTTAGTTCTGATTTGACCCTATTCATTTGCCTTATGAGATGGTCTTCATTTACACAATTGCTTCAGTTTGTCTGTTTTTTACAAGACCATTCTTGTTGCATTCAGCACACAAAAAATGATAGCGTTCACTTAATGAACAACTTCTCAGTGTTTTATCTTAGTTGTACAGACTTAGGATGTATTTATTACTTTATTATTTACTGCTCTGGGGGTGAAATTATTGTTTTTGTTTTGTGATTTTACTAGTATTCATCTTTACATGTCTGGTCGTTTTATAAGCATTGACTTTTATGACAGCTTGCACAAGTAAGGGAAGGGGTGTTTATTGTTTTGCAGATGGTTAGCCAATGTTGAGAGCTTCAACTAATCTTCAGTATCCAATTTTACACACTTGCAACTGGTAATTTTTTTAAGTGTTAAGTATTGTGTGATACTCATCTTCAAAATCCAACATCCTCTGGCTTCGTTTGCAAATGTCTCTGGCTTTTTTGCAGTCTGAACCTGGCAAACAGGTATCCAGAATGTAAAGAATGCACAGTTTAGTTGTCCATGCAGGAGAATGTTTCATCATTTAAATTGTGATGTAGACAGTACATTGGCAGAGGTCCTGTTACTCTTCAGTTTTTCTGCTATATTCTGCCTCCTCGCAGAGAACTCTTCTCTCCCTAGACCCTTTTCTTTGTTTTTAAGAGCATGAGGCCAGAACACTCCTTTCTGCTTTTGCAGCTCTAATTTGTGTGTTTCTTTCCTCAACCCTTCCTCTCCCCATTCCCCAGTTTAACATCTGATACTTACCTTTCTGATCCCCAAGAGATCAGCATCTTTCTCCCCAAGCTTATTACACTTCTTTGCTTGGAGACAGTCTTCTCACCCTACCCAGGTGTTTCTCTTGCCTCTTTCCTTCTGTACGTGTGACTGTTTGCGCTAGAATTTGTGTCTCTTTGCCCTTATCCCTTTTGTTTGACTCTTGTTAGTCCGATTTAAATGTTCTTTGTCCTAGTGCAGCTATAGGAACCGGTTTTTGCATATTGCATCCCTTTCCTCCTCACACAGTGATTTCATTCCTTGAATTTCTGTTTGCTTCTGCCAGCATCAGATGCTCTAATGAGAAAGAAGGGACAGTCCCCTTATCTTCTTTCCCCCTTCAGCTCCTCTCTCCTTTCCTCTTTCCATTGGTGGCTCCTCAGTCTAAGACTCTGTCCTAGCCATGGAAATGATTTCTGCTCTTTCTGGTGAGAAAAGGTAACAAGGACTAAGGAATACTGAATCCTAGCATTTTCTTCCTTCACCGTTCTTAGGGCTCTTCTTAGAGGCACTACTGCTGCCAAAATAATCTCACTTTGTGATTACCTGCACCAGGTACTCCCCACCATTAAAGTTGACTATGTTTTCACTAATGATATTCTGTCAGCCTGTAAGAATAGCCAGCATTAACAGACAAAAACCTTGAGAAAGAGTCCTCTTCGGTAGAGATAATGGCTGTTGCAGTTATCCCATCAAACACCACCTTTTCATCCTGTTCGTGAGGTCTGTGGTAACTTCCTGCCAGAGGTCATACTTGCCAAAGCAGCTGATGACTGGAGTGGATCGGATGCTGGTGACAGGCTGGATGGAAGGTGCTTTTATCATCCCCTAACTTCCTTCCTTTGAGCCTTGTAAGTGCCTGATAGTTGGCAAGAAATTAAACAGCAGGAGAGTAAAGCGTAAACCTGACACTGACGGCTCTGCCTTAAGGAGACAGGCAATTTCCTAATCAGAGATCTGGCTTATCCAACAATTTCTGCCTCTTCCATCCATGTCTAAGTATGAGGGGGAGGAAAGGGAGGAAGAGGAGGGGAGAAAAAGCACCATCAGGCCACTCTTGGTGGACCAGGTACATTATCTTACTGGAAATACTGCTGATGCACTTCAGTGCCACACGAGCCCTACCCGTCTCCTTTCATATATCATCTGGTGTCTCAGTGACAATTGCACTGTCATGTATGCACAAAGCCGTCCTGTTTCTATTTCAATGACGACTTTTGGAAAAGGTAGGTTTTGAACTTTATGAAGTTCTGGTCAACTTGATGTGAACAGAGGCATCAAGTTCTTTTCACTTGGGCAGCATGGCATGGGGAAGCTAGGTTGGCCTTTTCTGCTATAGTTATACATACGGTGACCAGATGGAATGCAGTGAGCAAACAAGTTTTTCAGCTCAGCAAATGACTGGGTGTTCACCTGGAGATACTGTTCTCAGCATAGTGTGCCAAAGGAAGTACGATGAATGAATGCTGGGCCCTACTGCACCTTGGTTTGTCTGTTGGGTATTCTCTGATGCCAGGGGAATGCTAGAGCATCTCACCAGAGATCCCTCTTCAGAGATCAAAAGGGTAATGGAAAAGGAACATCCTTTAATGCCAAAACCTAACCGACATTCATGTCAGTAGGCTGCTTTTTGATGGACTAAACATTCTTCTCACTCTAGCTGAGTTTTTAGAAACACTCTGAGGAACCTCACCAAATACTGTAGTTTACTGAACATTACAGGAAGTCCTTACTTTAGATATTACTGTTCTCTGGACTGCATCCCCAGAGAATGGAGAAGTTCTGTGCTCATGAAGATGGGTTCTGTTCATCCCAGTATCAAAGGAGGACCTCTGTGATCTGCCTCCCAAGACACCTATTTAGCACTAATTATTTACGACCTGAAGTTACAATCTGTCCCAGTTACTACCCATGCTGTCTACTGCAAGATAATTTTCAATGGTTTATCTGAGTTGAAACTCTGCCAGTACTGTTCCTGGAAGAGGAAAGGACAGAACAGGTCACAGTTACACTGCAGGTGTATCAAGGCATTTTATATCAAGGTTATTATTTTTGTGGTGCTTGTGCACGGTGTTTTATTTCTGTCTGTTATCCGTTCAAACTCAGCTGAGACCTGATCCAGCTCATCATCTTTGATTTAAGGGTGTGTTAAGGTTTCTCCCTCTTCAATCTGTTCCACACAGCTTGCCTTACTTTACCTCCTCAGTACAACTAGGCAGGTGTAGCTTACACTAATGATACCTTCCTCAAAGTACAGGTTATAGTGACCTGGTGTAGACCCGTGCCAAGTCATTTGTTTGAAAACTTCCTCCAAGCTGTATGGATCAGGAGCTCTGACCTTATGGCCAGGATTGCATCTGTGCCCAGTGCCATCCAACAGTGTGTGCACCTGCTGTTCCTTCCAGGACATCTGCTCCTGTTCAGAGAAATGGTGAACTATTTTCATCTGCAGACTGATCCGTCTCTGCCAGTGCCTTTCCTGAAAAGCATAGAGAGGACTACTGGTCACCAACCAGCTCTTCTTGCCCACGCTCAGGCAAAGGTTCAGAGCCTTTTGCTAGCCTGTGGCCAGCCTCCAAAGCAGGCGGGTCTCGAAAGCGGTGCTAAGCCTCCTGCTGGTAGGCGGCAGGAGAGGCCTGGTTTGCCTCTACAGCCGGGTTTACATTTTTGTCTGCGGGCTCTGCAGAGCCTCCTTTTATAGTGTTCTTAGCCCTGCACGGCGTTTGCTGATGCGTGCATTCCTTTCACTTGCTGCTTCTAAAGCTACTGATAAAAGCAGTAACTCTCTTATCTCCATTTGAGAGGGCTTGTTTGAGACCCAGTTTAATTCTGATCCCCTTGCCTTGGTCTGTCTTGACCGTGTTATATCTGTGTCAGTCAGCCTGCCTTCTCTTTTACTCTGCATCTCCTCTGATCCCAGTCTCCTTTGGAAATCTCTGTGCCTCTCTTCAAGTGAGCCTTCCAAACTTTGTCACTTTCAGAAGACAAGCTGTGACTGGGCCTGCAGTGTAGTCACCAGTATTTTCTTCCTGACACTTCTGAGACATTCAGCATTCACATGCTGTACGTAACAAAAAAGCACTACGCCCAAAGCATCCCGAAAGTGGTCCAGGGACGTGTTGTGGAGCTGTGTGCCATCTCTGCCCCATGGGTGCATGTCAACTCCTTGCCTTTATGGTGTTAGAGCTTTGTTGACAACTCAGTCCAGGAGTCCTGGGCGAATAAAGGCTGTCTTCTAGTTGAGCCAGGCAGGCTTTCAGAGTGGAAAAAGGGGCCACAGCATAAAAATCCCCCCCCACACTGTTGTGGGTGCAGTTAGAAGCCCCAGGGTGCCGTGAGCATGTTATCAAGCATAGGAAGCATCATGGGATGGTTCATCTGCTGCCCGTGTACATGTTCAGTCCTATCGGTACAAGGTGTTTTGGAATTGTGAATTCCAATTACACCCAAGGAGGGTGTCATCTTCATGGAGGCAGACAAGGCGAAAGTTATCTGCTAGACAAGTGCAAACAGCTGGTTCTTTCTAAAAACTTCTACTGGAGCGAAGCTTTATAGCGGCAGCCAAAAGCACAACCTTGACTCTATCTCCCCCCCAGCCTTTTGAATAAAGGATTGTTGGAATATTTATACAAGGGCAAATAACATTATTTTTGGAAGTGACTGAATTATTTTGGTTACTTTCTAAAAAATCAGCCGGAGGCAGGCACCTGGCATGGAAAATTTCAGCCTGCGCGGTAAAAGCTTGGCAGAAGTTACCGGCAAGGGCTGCTGTGCGGGGCGAGCGTCAAATAGCCGTAGTGAGCGGCTGCGCTACTGCTCGCCGTCTGCCGGCACCGGCACCTCGCCGCTCCCGGCAGCCTGGGCCTTGAACCTTTCCGTCGCCGCCCGGGCGGCCTCCGCCGGGCAGCCGGCGGTTGAGGTGAGGCAGGAGCCGCCCCGATAACGGGCAGCCTCCGCCGGGCAGCCGGCGGCTGAGGCGAGATAGGGGCCGCCCCCCGCCCTGGTAACGGGCAGCCGGCGACTGAGGAGAGTCAGGGGCCGCCCGCCCGCCGCGGTAACGGGCGGCTGAGGCGAGGCAGGGGCCGCCACGCGGCTCCGCGTGGGACGGCGCTGCCCGGCCCCCCCCCTGCCTCGCGTGCACCGCCCCGGGGCGGGCGGGGGCGTCGACGCGCCGGGCGCTGCGCTGCCTCCCCATTGGCTGCCGGCGCTGCCGGTCGAGCGCGGGGCGGGCGGGCGCGGGGGGGGGGAGCGGGCGCGCCGAGTCGATCTGGGCTCAGCCCCCCGGCGCGGCGGAGCAGTCGCGGGCGGCCCGTCTTGAGGGCACCGGTGCTGTCCGCCCTCCCTCCGCCAGGCAGTCAGCCCGCCCCGGGCTCCTCCAGCCTGCTCTTCTGCGTCTCGTTCCGCTTCCCTCCATTTCTCCCGGGCGATCTCGGCGGGGTCCGCGATGGAAGAGGAGCGGGCGGGCGAGCAGATGAGACCGTTGCTCACCACGGTAACGCGGGGGTGGGTGTGGAGCGGAGGGGGGGGGGCGCACAAAGGGCCGCGGTGGGGTAGCGCCTCCCGCGTCGTGCGCGAGGCCATCCCGTTCCGCTTTTGTCGTGGGCGGAGGGGGAGACGGGGACCCTCCGACCCTCCTCTGTCTTCCCCAACCCCTCGGCGGCGGCAGGAGGCGGAAGCGGCGCCGCCGGTACCGGAGCGCCCGGGGCTCCCCCGGCCCCCCTCTCGCCGCGGGGGCGGGAGGGCGTAGGTGTGCCCGCGTGCCGGCCTCGTGCGCGCCGCCGTTACCCCCGCCCGCCCCCGCGAGGGGCCGGAGCCTTTGTTCCGCCGCCGGCTTCGGGCGCCGCTGCGGCGTGCGGTCGGCGGCCGCTCTGTCCCTGTCGTCCCCCGTCCACCCCCCCCCCCAGCTTCCTTTGTGAGATCCCCGCGGGGCTTGTGCCCGGCGGCGGTGGGCGGCGCGGCAGCCGCCCCCGGCCTCGCCTTTCTCTCCCTGCCCTCCCCCCCCGCCCCGGCCCCGCCGGCTGACGAGTTCCTGGGCGAGGGAGAAGTGCGCACACATGGCAAGCAGCGAGCTTCCCCTTGTCCTCATGTTGCACGGCCGCCCAGGCGGGTCAGGTGGTGGATACGGTTCCCCGGCGGATTTCTGCTCTGGGGGGACGGGGGTGTTGGTCGTGTGGGGGGGAGATGGATAAAACTACGGAGCTCTGGTTTGTTTCCTTCCCCGGCCGGTGGCTAAGTAAAGCAGACATGTGTTGCCTTACTTCCTGTGCTACTGAAAAATACATGTGGTTCCACAGTTGTAATTTCCCCTCCCTTCAGATGACTCAAAGTCTGGATTTTGTTAATGAGCCTTTGAGCCCTTGCTCGGATACTCGCCTTCGAGGCCTTTTCCAAAGAGGTGTCGCACAGCCACTTGTTTTCATTGCCTGCAGAGGAGGGATGTGTAGTTTGTGACACAAAGGATGCTGTGAGGGACAGAGAAATAACACTGAAAACGTGTGAGTTTTCATCATCTTTCCGCTACTCTTCAAGGAGAGACTTGAGTCACATTTGATAAAATTGGCAGTCTAATGAAGTGCTACCTTCCTGTGACATCAGTATGTTTAGTATGTCTTTCCTCTGTTATAACAGGAGAGTTGATAACTTAGTGGTTCAAAGGTCCATGAATTTTGCAAATTCCTTGTATTGTTACAGTCTTTGTATATTGGCTTCAGAAATTAATGTATGTGCTCACCTCTAAAGGTTTTGTTTTGTCCAGACTGCTGCGCCACCTTCTTGTCTCTGCCCCAAAAAGGCATATTCCTAATTTGTGTTAGCTTTTCCAGTTAAATTCTTGGTAAGGGCAGACTGCTTGATAGGTTTAATTCGTGTTAAAACTGCCTTCCCTCTCTGTAGGAGGTGTCTCCTAGCTGGCAAGAGAATACTCCCATCTAGTAAAGAGATGCTAGGCTGTAAGGAGCAAGTTGCAAAAGCTTTGGGCTTCAAGTGTAAGATGTTAATCATTACCCTCAGGTGATTCCAGATTAAAAGAGGATTACAGACTTCATGAAAGTCAAGGTGCCCCGAGCTTGTCTTTGTCAGGCCTGCCGGGCAGGAGTCATTTAGCTTCTATTATAACAGAAAATAACTAGGGGCTTTTGGGACAGACCCGTAAGCTGCTGTACTACTGTGTGGTTGTTTTTGATGTAGGTGCTTTGAACAGAGGTGCTCAGTGGAGTGGTCCAAGTTGGTTTCCTTGCGGAGTCAGGAGGAGCCTGACCTTGGTGCCAGAGTGTATTCAGGAGGTGACTGCAGCTGTGACAAACCTGGAATAGTTAGAAAAGTGAGAAAGCAGAAAGGTTGGTAAGAACTAGAAAAAAAGGAATTTCTAGGGAAAACACATCAAGTAAATGGCTTAAAGAAAAGACAGGACATGCTGATCTTTGGGCAATTACATAGTATAGCAGTGTTGGATTTGTTGGGGGTTTTGTATGCAAGAGGTATAATTTTATATACATGAAAGCTACTTAATCCAAAATATGAGTATTTTTGACAATATAGTTTGACTTAATTTTTCTAATCCTGTGCTTCTGGTAGTACAGACCACCTTCCTGCTAGTAGAGCTTGCTGAAACTGCTTACGCATTTATAGCTTTTTCAGAAATAAACGGTGAAAGGTGAAGTAAGGTGAAAGGACTTTGTATAAAGTGTGAATCAAATCTGAGAATTTAAGTGCTGCGGTTTAAAAATACAGAAGCACTATCAAATAAAGAACTCCCTAACACTTCCTTTTTTTCCTCCAGTGTTGGTAAATTAGGTGGTTCTGTGTTTATGTAGTGTTAGATATGTAATGAGTAAGCTCTGGTGGTGCTTGTATGGAGGACCACCTCTGTCAGTCACCCACCCTGCTCCCCTCAGTGGATTTATTTTATAAAAAATGTAAAATACCTTTAATCTTGCTTGTTTTGTATTTTAGGTCCAGTCTTAAAGAAGTGAATGATCAAGGATTTAGGGCATTGGTATTTTGAGGGGACTGCTTGGTGTCAATGTGTACATGAAAGTCAAAAGAGGGAGGTGAAACAAATGCCTGATAGAGCTACTACAGAGAGCAACCGACCATCAGAACATCTGTGACAAGTGGAGAATACAGGAGGAAAAAGATACATAACTGCATAAATCCATGGTTCTTTCATACCTTACAGACAGTAAGCTGTTCTGCCCCTCAGAAAAGATGTGTTATTATTGGTAAAGGTTCACTGAAGGGCAACAAGATGTGAATTGGTTCCTGGATGAGAAATTATTGAACAGGCTAGGACTTGTCAGCCTGGTAGAGGTGATGGGAGAATGATGCGGTAGGGCTCTATAAAACTCGTGTGGAGGGAGCAGGTGAAGGTGGAAGAGGAGGCACATAGTCAAATCAGAGTTAGGCACTAGGTTCACAATAAACAGAACTTCACTTGGTGTAGGGAATTCACAGGTATGCTTGCTGTACAACGTATACACAAGTTTTTGTGAACTTAAGGGGAGGCTGGACAAACATCGGAAAACAGATACATTGAAGTTAGTAAATGAATGAGCAATAGCCTCAGGAAGTCTGAGTTGAAAATAGCTGGAGGTTGTGAGAGTGTAAGGAGGAGTTGTACACTTGTCTTGTTTTTCCTCTTCCCTCAACAGCTACTTACAGTAATTCTTTTTTGGTTTGTTTAAATAGGAGTGGAGTGTGTTAGTATGTTGCTTTCTATACAGTGGTTAGTTTGACAGTTACAGTGATGGTATTAAAATGCTTTATACTGCATACCAGTGATCTCGGTTGTAGCTTCTATCTAGCTTTTGTCATTATGGTGTTCATTACTGGATAGTTTGGTGGGTTTCTTTGCAACAGCTGTAAGTAGCATTTAAAGGAATGCAGCTCTGTCTCTAGGTATTTTGCAGGTAATATTTTCAAAATACTTTGTTATCTTAAAAAACCCAAAAATAGATAAAACTTTTTTTCTTTATTCTTTGGTACTACTTCATGTATATCGTAAAACTTTCACAAGGTCTTAGCCCACGCAGTATGGCTAAGTAATGGGTTTGTGTTTCTTTGTGTCATCTTTTTCCTTCAACAAAACAAATCTGTTTTTATCACTATTCGACTGTAGATGATGATAGAACTGAAAGTGGCTCTTGTTGGGGACGGGCATATTTCCAGGCTTCTCCTTCTGGCTTTCCTAATCAAAGCATTAAAGTAATGTGGTCTGCCATATCTCACTGAAGAGGCATTAGTGTCCCTGTGCTTTTTCTGAAGTGGCTACATGGTTGGCTTCTGCTTTTATTTTTTAACAGCTGTGCATGCACATTATCAGGTGGGTTTTAGACTTTCGTGTTCAACAGTGGCTGTGTTTCAATGACAGCTTTGGGCTTTCACTTCAGGCTTAATTTGAGGACTCTTTCAGGTACACCCCACTTCACCAACACACATCACTGCCTTAAACAGGGTCAGTCCCTTCCTTTATACTGATGCATCTTCTTAATGCAACAGCGTAGCGTCTGGTACTCCAGCTTCTCAAATCCATAACAAAACCCATGAAGGCTTGTAGGAGTATAGGGTAACAGACGTCAGAACCACTTGAAATAAAAAAAAATACACAAATTGATGAGACGTATCCTATCAGAATCTGCTGGTAGTTACAACTTCAACAGTGTAATAATCAAAATACAAAGTGCTTTTTCTTCTCAAGAAAAATCTGAAATACAACTTAATTTCATGAATGGATTTCAGGGGAGAACCAGGTATTTGGTGGTGGCTAGAATGCAATATATGGTTTCCGAACTAAGCTTTGGTCCAGTTATTGCATTTCAGATAGTTTGGTAACTTTGCCTAGCTATGCAGTACTTCTCTTAGGTGGTTATTGAAACAGTTCCTTTTAAAATATGTTCTAAGTCTTGATTTACCTTCGTGCTACTTTATATGTAAGGATGTAAGGAGCATTAGTATAGTAAAACAAAGTTCTAGAGATCTGACTACTTTATATCTTTCCACGTATCATGGATGATGTGCTGTTTTAGAAATTAAGTAGTGGAAAGTGTTCTATTGTGTGATTATTTGCCTTCTTATTTGAGATGTGGCTTTTGTGATGGTAAGTCAAATACAAGTCTCTGAAGAATGTTACGCTGGTACATACAAATTTTTTCGTATTAACATAGTAAGCTTGAACTGCTGTTTTCCCTTTATGGCTGGACAAGGGTAACTGAGGGTATGTTTATACTGCGTAACTGAGGACTGTGCAGGAAACTCTCCTCCCCCATGAGTTCATGGCATCTGGCTGAACACATGCTCTCCACAAGTTACAGCAATACAGTTAGACTTGTGTCAGTGCCCTGACTAAATAGCCCTGGTGGGAGAGAATTTAACTAGCTTGACAACCTTGCAAACTTGAATCTATGACTTTTGAGAGACGAGACAAGCTGCTTTTCTGTATTGTGCTGTTTGGGCAGGGTGTGTACCTTGTACAACTTGCACCATGCAGTGGGCTACGAGCAGTGCATCTGATCACCTCTGGGTTAAAGTTCTGTAAGCTGCTGTTAAGTGTATCTTTTTGAATTCTTAAAAAGTTTCCATGGCTGTCAAAAACTTCATGTGTTACTTGAGAACTTTCATTAGGCTTCTTTGAGCAGTTTCATTTGCTGTCCAAAATAAGCTGTAGGGTGTACTAAGTTGAGCAGTTTTTGCCTTATATTCATGTGATTGATCTGCTCCTGTAGGTGACCTTTGACATGTCACTGTGATTGTTGTTGGCTTTTGAATATTGATATCCTTTACACAAGGATATCTGTTACACAAGATCTTCAGTGGCCGTGAAGTACTACTTAGTAAATAGAACTGCTGTATAACTAGTGATTGATAAAATACACAGTATAACTTGAACTTAGCTAGAGAAGATCTCAAAAGAATACTCTCATGCTTTTAGTATAGCATATTCTGGAATGATAAAGTTTAGGGGCATTTCAAATTCTTTGCTAAAATTAAGGTTGTTGTTAAGTTCATGTAATTAAGTTCATGTTTTGAAATGGTGATAAGAACAGTGAGATTCAAATGAGGTTTTTGTAAATAAGCAGATGGAGAAAAGCACCACAATCCTGTAGATCAGTAAATGTCTGAATGTGAAAATGAGGCTCTCTGTTCTTATACAGATGATCTTACAATGTTTTTAAATATGTATTTCTAAATTTACACTTGTACATTTAGCAATAGGTGAAAAAATTTACAATGTTATTTTTAAAAAAGCGCAACATTTGCATTTAAAAAATCAGTCCTGACGTTGTAGAAGCTTCTTTTTGTGTTACTGAGAATAAACATCAATTATGCAAGCATCCCAAACCTACCTTGCCAGCATATCTCAATGGTTATTAGAAGGGATTATCTGTGTAAGAGTCTCTGTTAGTTTGTGCTGGGCACCCCCCGAGTTCCTTGTTTCACTGGGAGTTAAATTTGCTGCAGTGGGGAGAGCATGTCGTGACAAAAGAAATGTGTATTTTAACCAGTAGATGGAGCCATTTTAGTTACATATCAGCCATGCCTATTTATGTAAGTTTTTGGGAAACTTTATTTCTTAAAGTCTTTTCAGTTACTTTGTCTTTGGAGTATGGCTCATAGTTATTTTACTATTTCTTTATCTACAGAGAAGACTAAGTGTTTTATTCTTCCAATAACAGTGCCAGGATTGTACAACAGGAAGGCTGTTTCATTTTCATAAAAGCGCCAAAAAGAGTGAATGCTTGTGCTTTATGGGAATTACAGTTATCTCTGTAAATTGTCCACTGTCACGTAAGTAGAGCTCTACAGGCAACACAAGGCATAAAAAAGGCTAAAGTAATGTTTCAGAATATTGATCCATAGCGTTGTATCTGACAGTCTGAATGCTCTTCTAACTTCCACCGAGGAAAGGCTGTTAGCTTGAACTGAGATTTTTGTTTTTCCTACTCCAGTGCCTTAAACTAAATTGACTCAAAGCTATGTAATGGAATGGTTGTCCTATTTGGGTATACTGGCACAAGTTGTCTTATTTCGGCAATGCTGGAGTGCTTCATAACCTTGAAACACCCCAGGCTTATTAATTCTGTCAAGTCCCATTTTAGCAGAAGTATTTGCAATGCTGTACTTGTATCATCTTGTATCCTCCTTCAGCATCCACTTTTCTAAAAGGAATATTTGTGCTTTTCTTAGTTTGACTCTTTGCCCCTGCATTTATACTTAGTAATGTACCTGATAGATCTTCCCTTTCCCCCACTCTTTCAAGTTTTCAGCACTGAAGGTGATTTTTGGTGAACACAATGTGAACTTGAAGAGTGGGACCGTATTCAAATCTTCATTTTGAACTCTCTCAATATATGGTATTTTGTGAGGTATAGGTGTATCGTCTTCCCCAGATTCCTGGTGTGACAGACTTTGAGGTTTCTTGTGGCTCAGTGTTGTTGTGTGGGGTTTTTTTGGCTTGGTTTTTTTTTGGTGTGTACTCAATCTCTCATAACTCAATCTCATTGGAAGCTTACATTTTCTACAAATGGTGTAGAACGAGTATTGGTCTTTTTCATAGGAGGTAGTTGTGCTGGAAGGCATCTGGACTTGTCTTGTTGGTAGTATGGCTAAGGCAGTATCCTGAAATACCAAAATATTTTTAAACTTAAAAACAGACTTGAAGTTTTTTTTAACTAAAAGAGAGTCTTCAGTAGAAGTTTCCAGATTGGGTACCTGTTGTCAAACCACTGCCCCAGTTTAACAGAATTTCTGGAGGCTACCTCCAAACAAACTGGAGCGTCCTGTGGATGAGGCATGTGGTCAGAGGCTGCAGAGAGAAAAGGGGAATTGCTTACAGAGCAGCGTCCCCTGTCCCCCCACTGTCTGATGTACGCTGGGATTCTGATTTTGACCTGCTACTCCACCCTCTGCTACTGTTCCTTCTACAGAACAGCTCTACTACTGAGGATCTGTCAGCTGAGGTCTGCTTTCAGGTGGGGACAACTGAGGACTCACATGAAAACTTGACTATTTTTTTTTGGTTATTATCTTTTCACTGTGGGGACGTGTGTGTATTAAGAGTGTGTATGTGGACAGCACGTCTTGAAAAACTATGCTTCCCTAAAGTGTAAAGTGAAGATTCCACACACCCCCCCGACCTGCTCATTGTTGCGCTAGGCTGATTCCTCTGCATTTTCCATGACTAATGTCTACTAAATATGTGCTGGCTATGTCTTGACTGGGATCTATTTTGGGATGAAGAAAATGACAGCTAAGTGATTGTAAATACCTAGGTTATGGCAAGCGTAATGATATCAATTATTCCTTGCTAGAAAAAACTAAGAATTTTTTTCAATGAAAAGTGCCACTTCTGAACACCATGGCGGTTTCACTAACAGAATATAAAGAAGACTAGAGAATCTCTAATCAGACTGTCTTTTTGTATATCTTTGTTAAAAAGAACAGAAAGAGGTTAAAGCAAGCATGTTCGTAGAGGTGTTGTAATAGCATCTCGTTTGGTGTCCATTTCTGGAATGTGATTGTTTCTCAGTGCAAAAATTCTGTTGTGTCAAGAGACTCAGGCTGCTGTGTTCTAGATCTCAAAAGTCAAGCTAAACGGAAGCATGTGTGATTTTTTTTTTCTTTTAGACAGGGTTATGAGTAAGCTAGTACAGCTAGTTAATCACGTTTATTGCTAACTGATCAGACTTTAAGTTCACAATTAGAAGCTCTAATTCTTCAGATTTTCTCTTACATTTGTAAGAAAAAGATGTATAGCAGACGCTAATGTGCATAACGTTGTGCAGAGATCTATTTTCTGTGGTGTAACTTCAGTTTTGGAGGAAAAAATTAAAATGTGTTTTCCCTCCTTTGTGTTGCCCCCCACATCCATTGTTAGTTTCAACTCCAGCAGAGCTTTGGCTTATCTAACTCCACCCCTGCATGATTAGATAATGTTTGCATATTCCTTCCACCCCTGCTTCCACCTTCCATGAACTCTTCTGCGTTTGAGCTCAGTCACAGGTTCCCTTTTCTTTCACACTGGTCCATTGTCAGGCCTGCTTCAATTCCTGCATGCAGGAGTGGTCCCTCTTGTGCTTTGAGGAGTCTGTCCTTGATCAGCCAGCTCTCACAGGCTTCCCCTTCACCCGCCGTGGTGGTGTCCCATGAGATTCTACCAAGAAGATACCTGAACAAGCTGAAATTTGCTCTCCAGAAGGGCCCACGTTGTATGTACTGGGTCTTGCTAGTACTGTGCTACTTGCCTTTCTCACTTCTCTCAGGACTTTAAACACTGCAATTTCACGGTTGCTGTGGCCAAGGCTGCTCTTGACTTCCACATCTCTGTCTGGTTCCTCTTTGTTTGGGAGCAACATGTCCAGCAGAGCATCTTCACTAGTTGGCTCATTGATCTGAGCACTGAGAAATAATTTTCAACACACTCAAGAAATCTCCTGGAGTGCTTGTGCTTGGCCACACTCTACTGACAGATACCAGTTTTAGGCCCCAGTGTGTACCAGGCCCTGCCATTTTGAAGCTTCCTACAGCTTTCGAATGAAGGCTTCTTCTACTTCCCCTTCTTGATAAGGAGGTTTGTAGTAGGCATTTAGCACAGCATCACCCATGTTGGACTGTTCTCTGATCCTTACCCATAAGGTCTTGACTGTCTCATCACTCCTTCCAAGCAAAGCAGTGTTTGTTGTAGCCAGCCCTTTGCATAGGTTGGAACCTGTGTTCCTTAACTTTCCAGCCTGACTTTTCTCAAGAGTTTGTATCCATCCGTTGCAGCACTCCAGCCATGTGAGCTGTCCCACTGTCACTCTGTAATTGCTGTGAGGTTATAGCTCTGCAACCGTGCATGGACTAAGTCCTCCTATTATTTCCCATGCTGTGTGTGCGTGCATGCAAACACTTGAGATGAGCCCCCAGACATGCCTCTTTTACAAGGGAAGTATGAGAGCCTTCTGTCATGTGTTCCCCATGTCTTTACTTCTCTTGAGTGTGACAACCTTTCTCCACCATGCCTAGTTTAAAGTCTTATACACAAGCTTAATGCGCTTGGTGGCAAAGATACTCTTGCCGCTCTTTGACAGATGGATCCTTATTCCTGAGAGAGGTTCCTGTGGTCATAACAGTAAAAGCTCTGCTAATAACTGCATATTGACCCTCTGGATACATCTGCTCTGCGCTGGGCCATTTGCTTCTCACTGGAGAGACTGAGACACACCACCTAGGCCTCTTCACTCTTGCCCACAGTGCTTAGTAGATGCCCTTGATTTGCTCAGTAGTTGCTATTCGGAAGTGTCAGGTGTCCATATTGGATAAGCAGGAAAGTGCAATAGTTTGAGGATTGGATAAGCCTCAGTCTTTCCAAAACATTATTCAGCAAGCAGCAGACCTCCCAAGACCTCCTGCTTATATTCCCTGTTGTGCAGTGTATTCATCCCCTCCTGCAGCTCTCAACAGGCCACTCAGCACCTCAAAGATAGCACACCACCCTCAGATGAGGCCACTGCTATCAACAACACCAGGGAGGAGCCTCGGGTGCTCCCTGTAGCCCAACATCTGGATGGTGAGATCTTCCCTGTGTGGTTCGCGGAGTTAGGATCTCTGATGTGCAAGGGACAGTTGCTTTGACTGGTGTTAGTGCAACGTTACAGGGTAAAGTGTCCATCTGGAACAGTGTTTCGGGGCCTTTTGTAGCTTTAGCCTGTAAACTGTTGTGATGTCTGTTAGCTGCCTCTGTTAGCTGAGGCCTGGGAGATATGCTGTGCCCATGTTTATCATATTAAGTTAAACTATTTAACTCAACCATCTATTTCTGTTCACAATATAGATTTAAAGCACACATGTTTATGTGAAACTTGTTCTACTTACAATTGGTTTCCCATAGACACATTGTATCAATATTATTTTAAAAACTCCAGTATTGTAAACTTACTTGTAATGACTGCTATTTCTGCAAGGTAGCTATTCACTAATAATAATCATTAAGGTTTTTAGTTGGCTGATGCTGTTGGCTTCTCAGCTTGGAGGGGACAAACACTACAGATTTTCATGTTCACGTTTTGCCAGGTCTTGTGCCTGTACCTTGAAATACTTAATGAGGTATTTATTATGTGCTGTTATGTAGAGGGGAGACATTTCTGCCATATTGGAGGTGCTTCAGTTGAAAAACTATAATTTTCTTCTCTTTCTCTGGGATATCTGTAAACATAATTTGTTGCAGGTGGAAACACTGCAGCTTCAGTCTGTGTTCTAGTAATTACTTTCTTCACCTCTGTCTTTTTTTATAGAGGGGTTTTAACTGAATAGTGCTTCTGGTGCTTACTAGTCCTAGACAAAGCTAGAGTATCTTTTCTAGTTGCTCCCCAGAAAGAACACGTAAAAGAAGGAATCCTTCTGTGGGTTCTCTTACTAACTTCTGAAGGTGGAGGACTGATTGCAAGCTTTTTAATTATCATTCTAAACAATAAGGTAGGATTATTTAGACTACGGCTAGATTTATTGCTTCTTTGTTTCTATCTTAAAAAAAAAAAAAAGGCAATTGGAAAGATCGTATTTAAACTACTGCTTGTTTTTAGGCTAGTGATTTTTTGCGTATTTTTTTCTTTGGCTTTTACAGCACTATTGTGAAGATATACCATTATGTAAGCCCATGCATTTTCTTTAACATGTCAAACATATTTCCAGACAGACTTTGTGTACGAAAAAGGAAATGAGAAACAACTTAGTGAATAGCCACAGTTGGTGTTACTACTGTTGGTGGTAAATTCTTCATTTTGTTTGTCAAATGACTGCACCCTACCAGCCATGCATTTTAAAACTGTATATATAAAAACAAACAGATAACATCTGGTAATTCTTGTGACTCATTTAAGGAAGTGGTAAAACCCAAGAGTAGCAGAGATCCTTTCCTTTTTCAGCTTGATTTTTATTAATTTTTTATTAATTTTATTAATCTCTCAGTGCTTGCCTGCCACTGAGAGATATCAAAAAGGAAATTAAGGAGGCAGATACTCTTGAAATTAATATTTGGTTGAATTGCAGATAGTTAGATAATGATAGGATGGAGGGGCATGTTTCAGCTTATAAATGAAGTGTACAAAACCAGTTACTGGACAGTTTTAATTTTAGATTGTAAATCTTAAGCAAATTTATTAAAGCTTTTCTAACTGATTTTTGTGCAAATTCTTGAGTTTTGAAAACTGCTGATGAATGCCAGTCAAGAAAGGAAGAACATCACCCAGGTTTTTTTTCTTTGTTGCTGGCATCAGTGTTGCCATCCATTACCTGCCGATGCTATGTAAAATGCTTGCAATGCTTTTCCTTTTTTTAGAGGCGTAACCACAGTTTATTATCAGCATATTTTGGAATGTACTTTGCTAGATTGACTTTGCTTACTGTATATGATTCTGTTTATGGTAAGGATAAATATTCGTGTGTCTGGTTTATACACAGATGTTCTAGGTAGAGCTTCAGCTGAGGAAGATCAGTTTATTGAGAAGCTGAGAACATTCTTCTTTAGAGTCAATAAAATGAACGTTTATTTTTAAACAAAGTAAAATTATAGATTCAAGCCTTGAGAACAGGGGAGACAAAAAAGATTAAATATCTCATCCCCAAGAAAGAGAACAAATTAAACAGAGGTAGGATGCTAGCTAATTTCTTTTTTAATGAAACAGCTGTTCACCAAATGATTTTGTTTGGCATGATTAAATGTACTTAATTTATGGTCCATTTAGAGACAGAAGTAAGTTCCTATTGTTTA
Organism: Rissa tridactyla; assembly: GCF_028500815.1. Lineage (NCBI taxonomy): Eukaryota > Metazoa > Chordata > Aves > Charadriiformes > Laridae > Rissa > Rissa tridactyla. Next base: position 124,646,015 of record NC_071467.1, read on the forward strand.
TAAATTTTGTATAGTGCAAATGTGCTTGGGAGGTAGCCTGTTGCCTTATAGTTAAAGCAAGAAGATGGCCATATTCTACTGAGTGAAGGCAAATAGTGTTAGTCTGAGGCTTTTAATTCTTGAGCATGAGTAAGTTGCCTTTGCTATGAAGAAGACACAAATGAAGGGCAAAATATAAATAGGGAACTGAAGACGTTTGATATGCTCAAGGCCAAACAATATACCTACTACTTGTATTCTGTGCTTTAAATGGACAGAACCTTTTGAAAAGACAAGAAACAAGAAAGTTCAGTGTGCTTTCTCATTGGTGATGGGTCCAACTTACTGTAACCCATTTGGTATATGGGATTTTAGGTAATCCTAATACAGCAAAGAACTTGGAATGTTTTACTTTGTTGAATAAGGTGACTGATTTCTCTCTGTGGTTTGTTGTATGACTGGATAGTTGCTGTGTTTGTGTTTATGGTAGCCTAGGCTGGATGTCTGATGGTTATAAACTTCCAGATTCTGGAGGCAATGTAAGGGTGAGAATTTGCATGTTAAAACAGCAGTTCTCAAACCAGGTGTACTTTTCTAGATCATTTTCCATATGCTTAAGTGTGTACAAGGGGTGTGCGCTTACCTGCTAGTCCACACATATCAACTCTATAGCTGTGTCTCTTTAGGGAAGGGGCGGGGGAGTAGGTCTACACTTGAAAAACTATATTGTGGATTAATGCATTCATTTCAGCTTCTTGAAAATGTTTCTTTTTCTGTGGCTATCCTTGGAAGAAGTCTGTAGGGCTTGGTGACCACTGGTTGGATCATGAAGTTTCAAGCAGGTAAGGCTCTAGTCTTGTCTGTTGCATTGGAGATTGGTGCAGAATATTTTGGGTTGAAATTACCACTTGTGCATATTTGAGTAAAGTCACAAGTGTCCACTTCCAGGTGCTGGGAGAGGTCATAGCCAGAGGGTGAACTTGGTGGCAGTGAAGGCACCATTGAGAACGAGGAAGATGTGTATCTGTTTTTAGAAGTAGCTTCTAGAGAATGGTGGCAGTATCTCCAAACAGAGGTTTAAGTTTGTTTTAGAGGCTGCAGAGGTGGCAAGAGCTGGGGAGAGACCTGGACAATGGCAGTACAGGTGTCAGGGCTGGGAGTGGTGCTATGGAAGCTGTTAAGAGCCCAAAGGGTTTGCAGCTGGGCAAGGCAATGGAGCTGAGTACTTGTGGAAGTGACAGAAAGGGTATCTGTGTTTGTATGCATGCTTGTTTCTGGAAATGCAAGTGTACAGCATGTATGAGTTTCTACTTCGGAGTAGAGAATACATGCATCCAAGGTGGCATACTGGCTTCTGTGTTGTGACTTGCATTGTGCTATTTCTTGTGAAGCTCAGAGGATCAACTGTAAGTTTATGGTGATACATCACAAGACTGTAAATAGTTTAACGTATTATGGCCACTGTTCTGGTTTGGGCAAGACTGGCCAATGATGGATGACAGATGCTCCCCCCCACCTCTCTCCGAGGAGAGGAGGAAGAGAGATAAAGAGATTTATGAGTTTAGAAGGAACTAAACTACTTTAATGAAATATTAATAATAAAATTAAGAGAAAAATAATGAAATAGATACAATATATACAAAACTGTATCAAGCTCCCAGGATGATGATCGTATTACTGGCAGGCACTGGGGAAGTTTCAGACTGGACTCAGCGATGGATGGGAACTGGATTCCGGATCTGGAGTCAGCAATGACAGATAGAAACGAACTGATAGAGTCCTCCTTGGACTCCGGCCACTGAAGGAAGAGAGGCTGTCCCTTTGATCCCTCAGCATTTATACTGAACATGAGGCAGATGGGATGGAATACCCTGTTGGTCAGTTTTGGGTCATCTGTCCTGTCTGCTCCTACCCACAGGTGGGACCTCTCAACGCTTTTCAGCTTCTGACCCTACAACGGGGCAGATAACACAGTCAGCTGACCTTGGTTGTTATAGCAGTATAAGAGAGGGCCTCTCTGCGTACCATTCCTTGCCATTAACTGTAAACATAGGTCCTGTCACTCTGAGAATGAACAGTTTCTGCACAATATGCTGTTGATTTCAGAGAGTTAGAAGAGGCTTAGCTGAAAGGTAAAATTGCTGAACAGAAAGTTTTACTTCAAACCAGGACAGCCACATTATGATATGGAGAACCTGTTTCTTGCTTCAGTTGTTTTGTGGTATAAAACAGGCTCTTGAGCAAAGACAAAAGAAAATTTCCCTTCCTGTCTTGAGGGTTACTAAAAAAAAATCCAAATGCCATGAATAGATACAATACGCTATAGAATTTAATGAGATCTGAACAATGCCTCTTTATTGGTGAGAGGATTGTTCGTGTGTGTTTGTGTATGTTCGTAAATTTGAATGGAAAAAGGTATGTATTGTTACAGAAAAGTTAAGAATGGGCATGATCTTAATTTTGAGAATTGACCTTCTGTGGATTTGTACGTCAAAATAATTTTGTGTTGTGCAAGTTCAAGATTTCACTAACGGATCATCGATGAACATATTTTAAGTCCACTAGTATTCCTGAAATGAAGTATAGGATGGGAAAGAGGAAAATAATCCAGGAACTGCTTTCAGCCTCCTCTTGATTATATAGGAATCATTGGGGATAAGATAATGATTAAGAAAGTGGCTTGTTGTGAGGAGTGATACAAGGTGAAGGGGAGCCTGGTGGTGTCCTTCTGTAGGCTGTGTGGCAAAGGTAATTCTCAAGAATTCCATGTGAATTTCATATGTAACAGCAAGCAACAGAGGTGAGTTTTAGGTATGCCTTGACAAGGCTGCTGTTTTCTGCTTTCCAGTTTAATTTTGATTTCCAACTTTGTTGTAAAGTGTCTAGTGCTTTTCTTTGTTAGAAGGAGCTTTGTCTGACTTTTATCCTTAAACTCATGTGTTGACAGATGGCCTCAAAGGAATTAGATTGTGACCGAGTGCCCTGTTCTTTGTGAGTAGTGAGTCTATATGTCTGTGATGTGGAAGGATTCCCATGGGATATCACCTATAAAAAAAATGTGTTTTGCAACTCTAAAAAATTGGTGTGCTTTCTCCACATATCTGCGAAGATTTACAGTGACTTGTACTGCAGCATTAGAGAGAAATTTCTCTTGGTGGCTCTAGACAAATGTCCCTCTGTTAAAGTGAGAAACAGAGCATTTGCAACTCTACAGTACTTCTGTGTTTCACATACTGCTTCATATATAACTAAACACTAAGTTCCTTCTAAGAAGTATAATGTCAACTTTTCTCATGTTACTGTGCTAGTATCTCTCAACTTGGTCATGAATTGCTAAACTCTAAGTGAAGTGTGTTCCCTGTTCTTTTTGATGAATGTAATTTTAAAGCATGGCTTCTCTTTAATAACTCACAGCAGCTTTCCAGTGTATTAATTCTAGGTGGTAGTAATGAAAACTGAACTGAAAAGGATGTTCTGGATGTGACTGTATTTTTTTGAAGTTTGGTTCTTCCTGCCTTGTGCTATTTGTATTATTGAAGAAAGTGCTTCTAAACCCCTTGGTTTGCAAGAAAGCAGCTTTGTTAGAAGTACCAGAAATTGAAGAACTTAAAAAAAAAATAGTTGTTTTCACTTTGATATATAAACTGATCACGCTATGCTTTGAGACAGTTGTCAGCAGTGATGTCCTGATTTTGCATCACCAGTGTGGACAAAAGTTTTGAAACAAGTTATATGCTTTATATTCTACCTGATAGGCCAATAATCCTGTATCAATCCGAGTCATAGAAAATCCAAACCTGAAAACTTCTTGTTGAAAGTGAAACAAAAAGAGTCTAAATGAGCTCATGTAGTGTTAAAGCTCTTGGTGCAGTTCCTCATGGAGCTCTTCATAGACGAGAAAGCTCGTCTTTGTTAAGTGTCCTCTGATGATGATGTAATTAATGTGTTAAACTTATTGGTAGCAAGTAGTTTGACAGAGGTCTTATTAATGGGAATAACGGTTTATATCAAACTTGTTCAGAGACTAGATGTAATGAAGCAGAGCCAGAATTACTTGCTTTAAATTGAGTAATTGGATGTGGTCCTGTCATGGTGTTCTAAGACCCCACTTGAGAAGCAAGCGAGTCTTCTTTTCATCATAGAAAGTGCCACCCAGCATACAGCTGCAGCACAACAGATTGAGTACAGGGCAATTTGTCTTCCCTTGCAGCTGAGGGCTGAGTGAGGTATCTGGTTTTAAATACTTACTGGTGACTTTTTTGTGTGTCTCGGTTTGCTACTGTTACAGACAGAGCCTGTAATTCAAAGCCTGCTTATGATGTGTTTGTAAAGAAGTGGTCCCTGATTGACAAGAGGGTATAGTGTGGGAGAGTTATGTGTTAGTATTATACTGCTATGAATGGTAGCTCCTTCAGTGGTTTCCTAGTTTAGAATAGATAGAATTTTCCTCTGTAGTTTCATAAATTTCCGATAAAAGCAACTTGAACAGAGGGTTTTTTGTGTTGTATTCTTAATGCTTTTTGTTCATAAAATATTGTTGAAGAGAATAGCCTTCAAAAAGTTGTATTTGAGTCGATGCTTCAGAATTAATGTAAAATGTTAAGGATGTTCCACTTCAGAACTGAAAGCGCTGATGTGTCTCCAGTAGAATCATATAAATCATAGAATCGTTCAGGTTGCAAAAGACCTTTACGATCATCAGGTCTAACTGTAAATGTTTGTGCTTTCTATTAATGTGCATTCTTTGACAGTTGTATTGATAACATTAGTAAAAAAGACTTGAGTTAGTTTGCAACACCTAGCAAATACATGAATAGTTATCTAAATTTTTTTTTTTTTTTTGAGAAAGCTTAGCTATGGAGTATAGCTTCTTGATGTTTTCTGCGTGGTACCTATGATCATGATAGAGTTCAGGATTGTGGGTACCACGCACAAAACATCAAGCAGTAAAATTACAACCTTGGATTTCAGGAGGGCTAACTTCAACCTCTTCAAGAAACTGCTTGGAGAGATGCCGTGGGCTAGGGCTCTGGAAGGCAAAGGGGCTCAAGAAAGCTGGTTGATATTCAAAGACCGCTTCCTCCAAGCTCAGGATCGGTGCATCCCTAAGAGCAAGAAATCGGCTAAGGGACACAGGAGACCTGCATGGTTGAGCAGGGAGCTTCTGAAAAAGCTCAAGTGGAAGAAGGAAGTCTACAATAAGTGGAAGAAGGAAGTCTACAATAAGTGGAAGAAGTGACTGACCCCTTGGGAGGATTACAAGAATGCTGCCAGAGCGTGAGGTATGAAACAAGGAAAGCCAAGGCTGCCTTGGAATTAAACCTGGCCAGGGATGTCAAGCTCAACAGGAAGGGCTTCTACAAATATATTGGAAGCAAAAGGAAGACCAGAGAAGTTGTGGGCCCACTGCTGAATGAAACAGGAGCCATGGTGATGGAGGATGCAGAGAAGGTGGAGTTACTGATTGCCTTCTTTGCTTCGGTCTTTGCTGCTCAGCCCAGCCCTCAGGAGTCCCAGGCATTGGGGGAAGTAACGGGGAAAGAAGAAGACTTCCCTTGAGTTGGGTTGGGTTGAGGAGGATCGAGTGAGGGATCAATTAGATATTCACAAGTCCATGGGCCCCGATGGGATGTACCTGAGAGTGCTGAGGGAGCTGGCAGAAGTCATTACTGGGCCGCTCTCCATCATCTCTGAGAGGTTCTGGAGAACAGGCGAGGTGCCTGAGGAGTGGAGGAAGGCCAATGTCACTCCAGTCTTCAAAAAGGGCAAGAAGGAGGAGCCGGGGAACTACAGGCCGGTCAGCCTCACCTCCATCCCTGGAAAGATGATGGAACAGCTTGTTCTGGGCGTCATCTCAAGGCATGTGGAGGAAAAGAAAGCTATCAGAAGTACTCAACATGGATTCACCGAGGGGAAATCATATCTGACTAATCTGATAGCCTTCTATGATGGCATGACTGGATGGATAGATGAGGGGAGGGCGATAGATGTGGTCTACCTTGACTTAAGCAAGGCGTTTGACACGGTCTCTCACAGCATCCTCATAGTGAAGCTTAGGAAGAGTGGGCTTGGTGAATGGACAGTAAGGGGGATAGATAACTGGTTGAAAGACAGAGCTCACAGAGTAGTGATTAGGGGCACAGAGTCTAGTTGGAGGTCAGTGATGAGTGGTGTTCCCCAGGGGTCCGTACTGGGTCCAGTCCTCTTCAATGTATTCATCAATGACCTGGACGAGGGGATAGAGTGCACCCTCAGCAAGTTTGCCGATGATGCAAAGCTGGGGTGGGTGGCTGACACACTGGAAGGCTGTGCCGCCATACCGAGAGACCTGGACAGGCCGGAGAGTTGGGCAAAGAGGAACCTTATGAAATTCAATAAGGGCAAGTGTAGGGTGCTGCACCTGGGGAGGAATAACCCCATGCACCAGGACAGGTTAGGGGCTGCCTGCTGGAGAGCAGCTCAGTGGAAAGAGACGTGGGAGTCCTGGTGGACAACAGGATGACCATGAGCCAGCAATGTGCCCTTGTAGCCAAAAAGGCCAATGGCATCCTGGGGTGCATCAAGAAGAGTGTGGCCAGCAGGTGGAGGGAGGTCATCCTCCCCCTCTACTCTGCCCTGGTGAGGCCGCACCTGGAGTACTGTGTCCAGTTCTGGGCTCCCCGGGTCAAGAAGGACAGGGAACTGCTGGAGAGGGTACAGCAGAGAGCTACCAAGATGCTGAGGGGACTCGAACACCTCTCTTATGAAGAAAGACTGAGGGATTTGGGTCTCTTCAGTCTGGAAAAAAGACGGTTGAGGGGGGATCTTATCAACATTTATAAATACTTAAAGGGTGCGTGTCAGGAGGATGGGGCCAGGCTCTTTTCAGTGGTGCCCGGGGACAGGACACAAACTTGAGCATAGGAAGTTCCACCTAAACATGAGGAGGAACTTCTTTACTTTGAGGGTGGCAGAGCCCTGGCACAGGCTGCCCAGAGAGGTGGTGGAGTCTCCTTCTCTGGAGACATTCAAAACCCCCCTGGATGCGTTCCTGTGTGACCTGCTGTAGGTGACCCTGCTGTGGCAGGGGAGTTGGACTAGATGATCTCCAGAGGTCCCTTCCAACCCTATGATTCTATTAAAAAAACAAAAACAAAAAACCCCAAAACCCCAAACTATTCTAAAGTGTCAATAAGTACATAGCACTATTAAAATAAGAAAATTATTGCTTAAAGAAAAAGAAAAGGGGCGGGTTTCAGGAAACTACTGGTGAACTCTCTTACGCCACCATCTTCCTCCATCCTCTTTCTTATAAAGTGTTAGACTGTGAATGCTGCTAAGGACATCTTTCAAACCTGCATGCCTGTCTTTGTCTCCTAATGCTACTTAATTCTTTTAGAGCTTTTAGAAATGTGGAGTTGTCTTGAAAATTTAAATTCAGACCCAGAGCAGAAGTGAAGCCTGCTGACACAGTGGTTCCGAAAGTCTGGTATTGTGGTACAGTTCCTTGGTTTTGCAATGTGTTCATGATGATACTGTTTAGGAGAGCACGGTGTTTATGAATATGTGTAAGTTGCTAATAACATTACGTGTTACCAGAAATCCAGCTATGTAATGGAATTAGTGAAAAGTGGAAACAAGCTTCAAATACATAGAATAAACTTTTCTTCAGGCTGTTTTCATTGCTTCATTTCCTAAACAGTAAGTGTAAACATGCATTGCAGTCTTTTCAACTGCTTTTTGTTTAACATACTTCTTTAACAGATTGATATTTGAGTATGCAGCTTGATAATTTTCTTCAATAGAAAAGGCTGGAAGAACCATAAGAATAGAGAGAGTGATAGTTGTGCTCTGTACTATTGTACAACAGCTTCCTTTCTGAGGTTATAAGAATTCCATATTTTTTCCCAGTTACATAGTCTGTATGCGTTACAACCTCGGTGGTCTGAAAAAAGTTGTCTTCCCTCGTATAGCTGAATAACTTGTCCATGAGTGAAAATTTGGGGTTAATAGCAGCATCAGAATATGCAAGTGATTTTTGAAGTGGGCCGCGTTCAGGTTCCCCCTAGTGTCCTGGTATGAATGCTGTAATTCTAAACTGAACTACGGTTCAGTCTTCCTTTAACGGTAGAGCTTTCTTTTGGCGCAGCTGTTCTGTCCCAGTGAGAAAAGGGTGCATTACCCTTTTTTGAGCCCCTGTCAATGCACAGAGACCTCAGACAACGTAAGTAGTTTTTAGTAGACAGCTGACCTGGTTATAAACATTTTAAAGTATCCTTTTATTTGTCTCATTATTCTTGAATGCTTTTGCTGTATATAATTTTTTTTAAAGTAATGCTTCTGCTGGTGTTGATTTTGATAATCAACAATGAAAACTGATTCAAATTTTACAGACAAATCTTTTGGAAATCTCAGCTTTTGAGGAAGTCTGTAAATGGTTAGTAAAATAATGTACAAAATTATTGCTATTATTTAAATTAATTACATCTCAGTCAAAAGCTCGGAAATTGATGTTAAGATCACCAAAAGCTATGATGTTGTACTGCCCCAAATATCAAATTTTGTTCCCATTTCAATAAAAAAATCCCATTTTCTACCAACGTTGAGTGCCTTTATCAGATATGATCACATTTGATTAAGGTTAGTGTGCACTATAAGCCAGTTTGATTCTGTTTGTTCTATACATAGGAGATTTTTACAGCATGCTGTTCAGTGACACTTTCCCAGCCTGGTTTACAGGCAGCTATTTTTTCTGTAGAGTCAGTCCTGTGAAGAAATGTGAGAATAATGGCAAGTAATTTGGTGAATAGGTTAATTTCTTTTGTGTGCCCTGACTTAAGTGAAGTAACACTGGAAAAAAGGGATGGGTGTGCTTATAATATGCGTATAATCTAGGCAAATGAAAACTTTATCATTAGAAACATAGGGAGTTGCCTAGAGGACAAGTATATTCAAATTCTTCCTATTTGAATATTTCTTTACATGTTGCTTTTGGCTATAGGTGGGAAAGCTTCAGTATTACCTCTTTTAACTGTTGTTTCTCATGTATCTCGTATATAATTTTTCAGATTCTCTCCTGTTATCAGTTTGAGGTGCTTTTGGAATCATGGAAAGCTTTTTTTTTGCTAAAAGCCTTCTAGTGAAGGCTTCCCCTCAGAAAACCCAGTTAAAGATTTAAAGTTATATTAATGCGTGTATGATTAAGATTGATCTGATTGCAGAAATTTGTTTGCTATAGTAACACATCCCTAGGGCTGTAAGCTGTAGTTGTTCCTATTTTATATGTCACAGTAAAACCAAGTCTTGGATTCTGTGTAGATGGCTTCTCTACACATTTGGTAGTATCAGAAAGACATACTTAGTCTGGAGACTTGGTTTCTAAATTGTTAGAAAGGTCATGCAATAGTGCTGGGTTGCGGGGTTTTTTTGTTTTGTTTTTGTTTTTTTTTTTTTTGTTTTGGTTTGGGTTTTTTGTTTTGGTTTTTTTTTTGTATTGTTTTGGGTTTTTTTGTTTGTTTTTGTTTTTTTTCCTTTCCCTGTTTCCATTATCTGATGTTTGTAGAAAAGTCATTTGGCTGACAGATAGAGTTGACATTGTCTAGATCAAATCTTGCTTTTTTTTTTTTTCTTCAGCATTTAAAAATTCCCTACTAGCTGTGAAATCCTGAATTACAAATGTTACAGTTCTTGTAGCCATCAGGTATGGCATATTTGATTCATATTGCTGAAAGGTCTTTTGCTTAGGTCTCCAGTCTGGATGATATATTTTGTGTATTTGTCTTAATGTTTGGTTTACTGTGTATTTGACTTAGTATTTTAGTTTTCTGTCTGTTAATGGGATCAGTGATGTTCGTAAGGACATCTTTAAGCTATTGAATCTGTTTTCAAGTTCAGGCAGAGAGTGAAGGGAGGAGAGTTTGTATCTTGGGGCAGGACTTAATATGTTGAAGGCACCTTTAGAGTTCCTGGGGCTGGTGAAAATTGCCATGGTTGCATCTCAGGTAGCATGGGTCTGGTATAAGCTTCCTATGCAAGTTCATATTTGTCTTACAAGAAAATCATGGCAGTAGAATTTTTATGGGTAGACTTTATGCAAGATCGGATAATTGTCTGCCTTTTAGAAGCCAATGTGAAAGCCAAAAGCCTGTCTAAATTCCATGTTGTTCAGTTTCATTTAAAATCAGTCTTTCCTTGAGCTTGTGTTTGTGCTACTGGATGGCAATGCACAGAATAGGCAGCACAGAACTGTGGTCTAACTGTGGCTATATTAGGAAGACAGGTAACTTTTGTTGCTTATTCCAAAATGATTAAAAATGCCTCTGTATTGTTTGAGTAATCTTTTCAGAGAGCACCTTCTTTAGTATTTGCTGGCTGGTTACAGCTCCCATGCAAACTCAAATGTTAATGCCCTCTGAAGCAGAGAATTCTAAGTGTTTGTTAAACAAATCAAGAGCACCTAATTTGCCTACTGTGGGTTGGATGCATTCAACTTTTTTTACTAAATAGCCCCTCAAGTCATAAGTTTACAGTAAGAGTCCTGCAGCATTAGTTTTTCCTCTTCAAAAGAGAAATGTGAGCATCTTTCTTAGAAGTAGTGTTCTAGACTGTCTTCTACGTGATTATTCATAAAAGAGAAAATTGTAATAAAGTACTAAAAAAAAATATCTTTCAGAGGTTGTTCTTGACACAAAGAATGCAGTGTCAAGAACATGCACCTACAAAAGAGGTAGGTTTTCTTTTTTGGCTAATTTTTAGATCTCTGTCAGATTTTTACCCTTGCATTTTTTCAGTTGAACTTTCCTGTAATGTTCGTACCATGCACAACCATGTGCATGAATCTGTTGTGTCAGAATCAGCACCTTACTCTTACACTGACTTCTCCCAGAACCTCCTAGTCAGACACAGCAAAAAACATTAACTTTCTTAGTACACCAGAAAATCAGCGGCTTTCTCTCTACACAGAACAAAAGGAGCTCAACTGTATACCTTTACGTGAGGGTAGGCAAGGCAAGTAGAAATAGAAGTGGATCCCCTTTTAAATGTCCCTTCAGTGATCCTTCTGATGGATCTTAGGCTGGTTCCTAGGAGTTTAAAGTTCTGACAGTTTTTTGTCTAGCAACATCTTTCCTTAAAAAGGTTATTTCAGACTTTTAAGGTACTCTGTTGTGCTTTAGAATTGCAGGAGGAAAATGGAAGCAATTTCAGCAAGAAAGTACATGTCTTACAATATGTCTTCATGCGAAGGCTGAGCTGGACTAATTAGTTCCTGGTCTCTGAAGGGGAGGTGTCATTCCCCCTTTGTCCTGTCTCCTTTCCCATAAGCTGATCTAACTTGTGAAGCTGGCAAAACCCAAAAACCACAAAAACCCACCCAACAAACCAAAACAAACTTGTCAAGGTTAGTTTTCTGAAATGTGAGTTATATGATTTTTATATATATATACATATATATATAATGTGTATATATATATAAAAACATAGAAGTGAGTTATATGTTTACTCTGTGATCAGGAAAGCATCAGATCTAATGTAAGGCAAGGATATTACAATGTCTGCTCAAAATATTGTGAGGAGAAGTCATTGTCTGACAGGTATTCATGATAAATGTAGATTTCAGATGTCTTGAAGTTATTCAGCATAATTTGGGAGATATGATTTGTGGAATGTATTATGTATTAACAGAATCTGCAGACAATAACACCTGAAGCTTGTATGTTACACCACTTGGAAAGTAAAAAATTTATGATGAAATTCTGCCTTCGTTCAAATTGCAGTGGTCATGAGCAGGCTCGGAGTTTTACTTCCATTCTGCCTGCCTTGTTTTTAAAAAGAAATGTGGCCCAGTGGAGTGCTAATAACCTCCTGCTGTTGTCAGTCCTGCTACTGATGTTGGAAACATTACCTTATGTTTCCATTATAGTTTCCTGAGCTTTGATTTATAGGTAGTAATTTTTGTTCACTCTTAAGAGTAAATGTGTTGTCAGTAAAGATACTTGATTTGGCTGGGATTCAATTACATGAATAGAGGAAAACTTGAGAGACAGGGAAAGCTGAAAGTGAGGTTAAGTCTTGCATTCATGTGAACTGGTGAGATTCATGATCTTTCACTTTTCTGTCAAGGGAAAAACATTTAGGTGAATAATAATTCCAAATATACAGCATTCATTGAAAGAGCAAATTTTTTTATTTATTATCTGCTGATGTTTGGTGTTCTTGTCAATGAACTGTTCTGTGTGGGCATAGCTTGGTTTTGTTATATTTGGAGAGTCTGTCCTAACTGGATAATTTGACTCTCCTTTTTTTCCTCCGCACCCCCCCCGCCCCCTTTTCTTTTTTCCTCCTGAGGGTCTGCTGTCAGGGAAAAGCGTTCGTGTTCCTGTACTTCAAATAATATAATGACAGTACAAAACAGATAACTTTATCTGACCCATATTATGCTGCTTCATATCCGAACTCATTAGCTGTTCATTTCTGTGCCATCTATTATTCTAGGAGATGAATGTTTAATATTTGTACAAGTGATTGTAAAGCATTTAAACATATGGCCTTGGTTAGGTGGCTGTTTCAACACTAGTAACGCCCTGGTTTATAGTTCTTGTGAACTTGTACAGTGATCTGAGACTTCTTTAGGATAAAGAAAAATCAGAATATCTTTCAAAAATGCTGCCAAAATGCCTGGAGATTAATTTATGTAAAAGCAAGAGATGATGGATATGTTGCAGTTGTAAAGTTGAGTGGCTTTGAATTTAGAAAGCATGCTCATTCTTTTGCCAGAAAAACACCAAACGAAAAAAAAAAACCCAAACTGACAAATCAAATCACGCAAAACCCCCCTGGCCTAGCTCAGTGCCTTTTGCATGGTGACCACATGCTTATACATGTTGAAGTGAAATTCTTGGTAGTGTTCTGTTTGAACATGATGAATTTCTTCCATCTGTCTCTACTGAGGGATGTTTTTAAGTCCAGAAATAAGTAAAGTACTCTAAAACTTTACATACATCTTTTGTTGTTCTGCTTCATCACTGTATCCAAATCAGGACCGCAGGGTGATTAATGAAGGAGTCTATACAGTAGAGTATGTAGTAATGTCACTGTTGATGCCAATTCAGATTACAACTTTGTGGTAGCCCCTCTAGAGAATAAGTACACAGCTCTCGGAATGATATGTAACTGTGCAATGTCAGGAGGGCTCAAACTAGCAACCTGTCTCGTGCTCGTTCTCAGAGTCACGGTGGCTTGTGACAGCTGTCCTGCAATGTCCTGAGAAACCCAAGAGTATGCTACTAGGGCAATACACCAGAGAGTATCAGCACAGAATACGTCTATCTTTTTTTTTTTTTCTTCCTCTTTTTTTTTTTTGTCGTCTTCTTTTTTTGGAAACACTCAGTTACATGTGTACGTGCCGATACAAACTGAAGCAAGTTGAAGCGTGCTGTGTGGATGTACCTCTTGGGAACTAGCCGTTATGTGGAAATTGTATTCTGAAAAATACTTGTAGGCAGTCAAACTTGGTTTTTATGGATAGTTTTAATTCATTAAATGATGAGCCACTGCCTATGAAGGTTTCTGTCTTCCCTTGCTAAGGGAATAATGTCTCCATAGAGGAATAGCTTATATTTAATTTATGTTTAATAGAAAACTTGTAGGAAGCTGTTCTTCTTGATAAGAAGTTAGTATGTTCCCGTTTAATAAGGACCTGAACAAAACCATCTGTAGTGGTGTTTGATGTACTAACATTAGACAGTTTGTGTCATACAACTTCCTCCTGCATCATCTTAATCCCCTAGCACCTTGCCTCTCCTCCTGTCTCCCTTGTGACCTGGGCCACCCCCCCACCCTCCCCAATCCAAAATAAAGCCTCATTTAGAAGTATTTTCTTATTGTCTCATTGTTAAGTATTTATTGTTTTTTTTATACTCTTTTCTAAAGAGAGGTGCTTTGAGTTTGAGATAGATGCTATCCTTTCAGGTACATGAAGAAAGGCAGCAGTGAACTGGGTTGGGTTTTTTGGACTGCAATGTTAGAAAAAAATGGTCATGTTCGTTTTGTATAATTTGTTCATATAGGGAAGGGTTGAGTTGGATTATGGATGCAACTCTTAACACCCCACCCCAAAACATGATTTTAGAGTATCAATAGAAACCTCATACCAGATCTGCCAGTTCCCAGGGCTACATGTGGGTATGTCAGTATGGCTTCTTTGCCAGCAAATGAGCACTCAAGTTTCCTTATGCTCCTGTCTGGGTTGGTCTGATAGCCCTGGGCTTGAGCTCATGTGGTAAATCCTGCTGAGAGCACAGTCCTGCCCACTGCAGCTATTTTAAATAAAAACATGCACGTGTCCTGTCATCTCGGAATGGCAGTTTAGGCACAGCTCTGCCTGCTAGAGACTCTGCACACCCTGCAATAAGGCAGTTTACTGCCACTTTATGACAGACTGGGATCATAATTGTGCACTCATTTTAAGAGCAAAATTTGTAGGACAGGAAAGAAGAGGTTGCGGCTGTAGTAAAATATATGCAGCTTGCTGGTGTGTTAACGCTAGTGTTGCTGTAAGACGTGATAGGAGATATTTTTACAGATTGATCCAGAAACTAGTCATAACAAGTGACATGAAAATTACTCTTCTGATCCATTGTAAACGTTTCTGCATTCCACCCCATGATTAACAGAGCTTTTGGAATTAGTCCAATTTAGTTGATTCTGAGGGAATTTTTAATGGAAGCCTGTGCTGCTTGCAAGGAAATAATGGACTATATATTGCTTGTGAAAAGATTAAAAGTTTTGCACAAAGCTAAGAGTTCAGACAAAATCTTTCTTTCCTGTCTGGAGAATAGATAGGTATTTTTTTTTTTGACCTGCTTTGCCAAAAAAGTGCCTTTATAGGGGAAGATAAGCTCAAATTAAGTGGAACTTGAAGGGGGTATAAAAAAGAAAATTAAGAAGGACAGATTGATGGAAAAAGTGGATGTTTCATGATAGCTACTTATGTTTCTTTTTCTTTAAAAAAAATAAAGCCCTCATACACTTCATAAAGATTCTTTTGCAGCATCAAGCATATGGTTGAGATACTGCTGCAGCACAAATAGTCTTGCTCTGAGTTCCCACAGTGTTGTCGCTGAACATGTTCAAGGATGTGATAATTTTGAATATATTTGCCTAAAGTTTGTTTTAGAATACTTTTGTAGTTAAGCATGTTGAGACAGTTGCAGTTTGAAGTTGCTGTGTTGTTTTCCATCTAATGCGAATCCCTGGTATTTATTCTTAGGTAAGAGCAGACGTTTATCCACAAAGTATTTTGGTATGGGACTTAAAAGCCAAAAATTTCCATCTGTTTGGAAAAAAAAAAACCTTGTTAGTTTGTCAGCTTGGCTCTACATGTTCTTTGCTTTCTTTTTTATTTTTTTTTATTTTTACTGAATAAAGCTTCTGAGTGGTGTTGTGTTGTGTTTTTTTTCTTTTTTTCTTCCAAGACTGAATGACTATTAACTAGGAATTGGTTGACTACAGACTAGAAAGAGATTTCAATAAACTGCTTCAGAGAGGTTTTTAAGTTTCCAAACCAAGTATTTTTTCCAAAACATATAAAAAAATCAATGGTGTGTGATTCCCAACCCCCCCTGCTCTCCCCTTATTCTACCCCAAAGGAATAGACAGCCTCTTTCCCCTTCACATACCCACCCCCAACCTAAACAAACCAACTTTTGTAGTTTTAGAAATTGAAGTACTTCTAGTATGGATTTATGCAAAGGAAGCCTGCATTAAAATGTGGGAGAGCCACCAGAACCCAGTTCAGCATTGCTGTTTCAGTATTCATCTGAGTAGCTAAAGAACTGTATGAATTTGTTCTCTGCATTAGGAAAAGAATGGGTTTGGTTTAGGATGCTCAGTTGAGAGGAGATCACTAAGAGTTAGGGTACCTGATATTTTTGTTTAGCTTTGTTCTTCCTGTATGAACCATGTAGTTTATGGTATTTACATATAGCAACAGAGGAGCCTTCAATAGCTTGTAAGTGATAAGGTTCACACACATGTTAGAGTGAACATCTATTTACAGAGTGGAAACAAACTACTTCTAAACTCTCTTGTCAGCACTATCTGAGAATACTTTCATTAGTCTATGGTTAGAGAATTTTCTGGGCTGAGAAAGGCATTGAGGGGAACTGAATGTGGTCTTCTGATTTCTGAACTGCTAGGTGGTAAATACCATCTTCACAGTTACACAGTAGGTTTCTTTGGTTGGTGGTATTTGCCCCAAGTTTATGAACAGTATGTTGCTTGTTTTGTTTTCTCCAAGTTGTTCATTTGTTCATTGGTTGGGGTGGCACCGGTCCAGCTTCGTGACCAGACTTCTCGTCATGCAAGAAGTAGGAATGAAAGAAGAAAAAAAGAACAAGGAAGGCAGTGTCATGTCATGAAGGTTAATCTACGGATAATGCCTTAAAGAGCCAGTTTTCATATGCATTATATGATGGGACAAGGAGATTAAGGTATGTCAGTGATGAAGAAGGGAAGAGTGAAATGAAGCTCAGAAACTGATGTGCTGTAGTGGAGGCTGCATTTTTCTAGGGTTGGCTTCAGCAAGGAAAAAGCATAGCTACTTGTATCATACCTGAAACAGAGAGCCATCTTAATCTGAAAGGAGACATGAAATGAATTGCAGCTAATGGCATGGCTTTTTTACCTCTTCAACAGGAGAAAAAAAACACCAAACAACCAACTCCTGAGGATTTTTTTTTTTTCCCCTAGTAAGCCCTGGTTTATTTTGCTGAAGAAGAATATATGGCCTATATCAAAAAAAAACGTGTTTTGGAATGAGCATTCAGTGAAAGGTCGATAATACAGCTATAAATGCACTTAGCAGATGTTTGACTTTTGGGTTGTTCTGTTCTGGGACCTGAGGTATACATGTGCTTTCATTTTGTAGTGCTAATGAAGTCTTGGATTGGAGCAAAAATATAACCTTGGAGCTGTTCTTAGCTGTTGGTGATGCAGAAAATGTTAAGTCTCGAACTCCGTTTCAGTTCCTTTTTTGGTATTCTCTGAGCTGGAATTGAAGGCATGCAGTCTTGCCCATTCTGCTCTTGTGCGACCCTGCGGTAGCTGTAATCGGCGGCCTGGGAGATGAGAGGCTGGCGAGGGAGCAATTGGCTGCAGGGCTGGGGAGCAGTTTCCCGGAGTACATCTGTGTCAAGCAGAGCGAGCTAAAGCAGTCATGTATGCGCAGTCTCTGATCTCCTGGGAGGTTCATTACAGGGTCTCGGACAAGGGCATTCTCCGTTTCTGCACATCAGCATGGAAGCAGCTCGTCCAGGGAAGAAAATGCAACCTGTATGTACATAGCAGCCGTATAACTAATATTCAAGCCATATAACGGTTTGAATGTGCTTTGATGCAAGCAATATTTAGCAGCTGTGTCTTAGAATGGTGTGCTACGTTAGACTCACTAGCTGTGGAAGAAAATTTTGGAAGATATGGTGATAGGTATAGTACTTAGAGATTTCTGTATTAGGGAAGATATTTTCTGTGTAGTTGGAATTGCTTAATCATAGTAACTGGCTTAATTCAGAAAGAAAATGTAACTTTATAATCCTGAGAGTATACTACCAGATTTTGAGAGTGGTTGAGTGTGGGTTGCTTGTTTCCTCCCCTCCCTCCCCCTCATTATTTAGTTTCAGCTTTTTTTAATTTGATGGTTATCAGCTGTGGCTTTGAGTATTTCTGTGCAAGTATAGCAGGGAAGTTTCTGGTAAAGATCTTGAAATAGCCTATTGATTGTTCCTTTTGACCAAGAAAACCCCAAGACAGAAAAAAAACACTTTAATGAGCTGTGTAACTGAGGTAAAATGTGATGGAGATAGATGGAGATAGTGTTTTCTTCAGACTTGAGTGGCATAGCTGCAAAACTCCATTTATATGGGGATTTCTACAATGAAGCAGTGAACTCTTAAGTATTAGTGTTAACAAGCTATTGCTTATCCTCTTGGATGTATGGATAGTCTTTATCACTGCTATTTAACTGCAATGCAGTGTGTAACAGGGATTACTACTTTAGAGTTCCCTGGAAACTAAAATCTATGGGATGGAATTTTCCTAAACCTTAAAGCTTTAAAGACCCCTGAATTGTTTTATATAAATTTTATAAGACTACCACTAAATTTTCAATTTCCTCGTGTGAGCATAAGAAGTAAGAGTTTCATTTAGACATGTTAAAACGCATCTGATTGCAGTGGTCTTGATTGTTAGGGTCTCTGTAGTACAGTGGTCGATTTTTTTGATTTTCATTGTGGTGCTACGTTCAGCTCTGGACACAGAACTCTATCAGGCATGCATGTACCTAGAAGACTAGGCGAAGATCTGAGATGACTAGTTATAAAGATTATACTACTTCTGCTTTTTCTAACTGTAATTTTAGTAATTGAAGTGAATGGAGCTATGAATTTCTTGAATGAAATTTAGTGCTGTGAGGCAGTGATAAAATGCAACTTTGTAAAATGACTACTATAATGTTAGATATGCAACTTGATATCTTGTGTTGGATTGGTGACATTATTTGCTAACTTTATGCCTGGTTGTAAATTTTCTGGCTTGCAGAACACTCGTGTTAAATTCAAACAGGGCTTCTAATTTTAACTGAATATTCTCTCGTATTTTAGTCACACCTTAACATTAATCAAGCCATCCCTTTTTCTTGTGTTTGTTCTGACCCAATTTTTTTTTTTTGATAAATTGCTGCAGTGTGCTCTAGTTGACAGCCAGTCACTACTGTGACCGGTCTCTTGCCAGTGTTCATGCTTCTTTTTCTTTCTGACTTTTTCTCCCAATTTAATGTTTTGTTTTGATTAACACAAGCACTTTGTGTTTGCTGTCCAGAGACTAGTGACTGATTTGTCTGCGACGTGGATTATCTTGCAGGTTTTGGCACTTGGCATGACAGTGGCCAGACTGACACCTGCTAGAACTACTAAAATAAAATTAACATGTTTAGAACTGCTTTTTTCCAAAAGTTTGCTGGGGTTTGTTTTTGTTGTTGTGTGGTGGGTTTGGTTGTGTGTTTTGTGTTGTGTTGTTTTTTTTTAAGTAGCACCCATACATGTCTGTCTTTGCTGTCCTCCACATACAGTTTTGTAAAAAATAAAATGTAACTTCTGGGAAGTCCTATTGAAATCTGTTGATGTCTGTTGGACATACTTGTCCAAACTGAAGGTTTGTATAGCTCCTGTGGTTTTTTTAAGTCTTCGAGAAGCTGATTGGTCAGATGTATATAGTAGGGTAAGCTGAGTGTTTAATTAGAGGATTAGTAGGCTAGAAAAACTTCTCTAAGTATTCCTAACCTCTTTCGTTACAGCTGTGGTCTTACTGAAATCTAAGCATCAAGCCTTCCTGTGAGACTCTCGAATATTGCTTTAATTAGGAGGGATCTTCGTTTACATGTGAGGATAGTTGTGTAGAGTAGTAATTGTATAACCACAGATAAAATTCAGAAGAAAAAAGAGGGGGAGAGCAGGAGCGACACCAAAACCTTTGAGCTGTGCTGGAGTGTTTCCTGTAGTGCCTGAGGAATATCCACTGCTATGATAGTAGGGAAAAAAAAATATCTGGAAAGCAGCTGTTCCTGTGCAAGTGAGACTGTAGCAAATACAACCAAGGGGGAACCCATCAATATGGTATGCTTCCCATTTTAAACCTGGCAAGTGTTCTGTTTGTGAATTATTAATTTTACTCTCATCCGTATATATTTAGAGGGCAAGGCGAGCTAAAAATTGCATGCCAACAAAGTGAGACAGGGCCCATTTACATTTGGTGCATTTTCCCTTCACTGTTAGGTTGATGTGCTTGATTTAGAACTGGTAGTGTTTCATCACTTCGGCAACTTCTGAAGGTACAGTATTGTTGTGTAGACCAATACTGTGCCCAAAGAACTTCAAATGCATTTATAGAACTACTTTGCAGTTCAGCTGAAGACTGTTTAGTAGGC
Organism: Rissa tridactyla; assembly: GCF_028500815.1. Classification (NCBI taxonomy): domain Eukaryota; kingdom Metazoa; phylum Chordata; class Aves; order Charadriiformes; family Laridae; genus Rissa; species Rissa tridactyla. The sequence goes on from NC_071467.1 coordinate 124,665,951, forward strand.
TGAATAATATCTTCACTTAGTAAAGTACTTAGTACTTAGGAAGAACTTTGATTTTTTTCATATCCTGGCTGTCCTTCAAGGAGGCAGCAACTGGAGATGCCCGCCCTCCTGCCCACCATAGGCTCATCTTACCTCTGGTTTAAAAGCAGAATCAATCTGACAGAGAAGTAAAACAATATATTTAGAACTTACCAAGTGCTGCAGTTAGTCATTCTACAGGTGAGTCATGTCAAAAAGCCCTTCATGATTTACTCCCTCTTAACTAAGGCTACTTGCTGCTCTGTATGGGTAGCAGCGGGAGAGCTGTAGCGTAGACCTAGTCCTGACCTGATGATTGCCAGAGGTAGAGTGATCGTTATTGAACTCTGCATACAGTTGTCACAGATGGCATTAACAAATATACTAATTTTCAGATTTCTTTTCTTATCACTTCCAGGGTTGCTATCAAGGGTAGACTTGTAGTCCTACAAAATTAGGAGATAACGCTGATCTTGTCTGGTTCCCCCCCACCCCCCCAGTATTAGTGCTTATTGGCTTGCAGTTCTGGGACATTGATGGATAGAGAAGTGGCTGTATGTGCGTTCTGTCAGTCAGAGATGTATTTTCTTTCCTGACTCCATGGAGTATTCTGTGTGCTTTGAAAACGCACAGAAATGCAGGCTTCTGAAACAAAACACCTAAGAAATGCTGCTGTGAAAATGAATAATGAATTACCCTACTGATTCTCAATTATTCTGAACAATGTATTTCAGTAGCTGTGTGAGAAAACAAATGAGTTTGTGTGTGTATCTATCTATTAAAAAATGTCAGTTTTAAAGTATTTTATATATATACAGACACATATCTATGAAAAAGTTGCAAAATCAGGTTTTGTGGTTCCTCTTCAGTTATTTTTGAGATGTCTGATCAAAATGAAGGTTTTAATTTTTTTTCCAGATAAACTTATTTTTCAAGCAGAGCAATATTGGTATTTCTTCTGTATTTAATTTAATTTTGTTTTTTGTTTTGTTACTGGAGCCTTGATGGCTATTGTATCTGGCTTCTGAACGCACATCCAACAAAGTGAGGGCTGATGGTACAAAGAAAATACTGCTTTGACTATGCTTCCTAGGTCTAGGTCAAGCCATCATTTTGAATTCTGTTTGCACTGATGTGTAAGTTTATTGGGCAGTTGCTGTAGGCCACTAGTGGTGTATCCTCTTGAAGACAGCATGCTGGGTTGGGTGGATGGTTTGATCCAGCTTAACTGCTCATATGTACTGATGATGAAAGAATGAAGAGCAAAGGACGAAGACCAAAGTGTGCGGTGCAAAAATTCTCATATGCTATTGATTTGAGTATGTAAATCTACAGTAGCATGCTATATATATTAACCAGTTGGGTCTGTAAGTAGCGTGTGCTCATGTTTTGAGAGGAATGGTTTGTTGGTGCCACATTCCAGCCTAAGAGCTAAATCCCATGTGCCAGACCTGGTGACTCTGCAAAGGTAGAGATGTATCTGTGAGTTCTTGTGAGAAGGACTGGGCAAGTATTTGCCTTCTGCCCAAGCCAGGGGGGATGGGATATAATTACAGTCACAGACCGTATGTATGTTCACTGTGATGGTGTAGGCAGTAGTAGAATAATATCAAAATTAGAAGTCTTAAACTTGGCCATGGACAGATGTATAAAGGAAAAAACCTAGATATGAACACCTCCCACATCCCCCTGTTGCCCGTGTTGATTTTTGTTTTGTTTTGGGTTTTGCTTTTGTTTTTGTTTGGGGGTGGGATGGGTGTGTGTAGTGGTGGTGGTGTTTTTTTGTTCGCGTTCTCTCCTGTGCCGATGAACACTTGTGCTATTTCTTCTGGTGCTGCAAGTAGTTCCCCAGCTCTGTTGGGGAAGAACTTTGGGACAAGGGAATGTAAATGGAGCATATGAACACTGACTTAGCTAAGTAACAGTTTTGAATGTTGAGCTCAAATTATTCTCAACGCAATTACTGTATTAAGCTTGCATTTCAAAGCTTTACAGTTAACTGTATCAGCAGCCATTTGTATAATTGTTGTCTATTACCAGAATGAATTGATTGAACTATATTTCAAGTACGTTTAAAAATGCGTTGCTAGCCAGCTGCATCTCTTAGAAGTGGTTACTCAGTAATGCACTTTGGCAGCGTGCCCATCTTAAGTCTGTCATGTGTATGTGACTGCATAAGGTTAGGCGAGCTGCATGGTGAGAAGAACTTGTACAGATGACAGTGGAAAGTTTCCTTTAGATGTAATATTCTGTGCGTCATATTTGTGCCAGTCCAATAGACAGTAACTAATACATGCTGATGGAGGTCGACAACTTAATTCTTGCAAACTTGAGTGCTTTCCTTAGTGATTCATGCCATTTAGGACTGACTTTCTTAAATACTACTTTTAAAAAAAACGTGTAGCATTACTATTTTAGATATGGAAAGTGTACCATCCTAAATAAAGACAATTATTTGAGAAGGTAAATAACTAAAGTTTAAACAGTTTATTTAATAATTCTTTTAAATAAAAACCCAAATTATTTAAAAAACTCTTTTTACATAAAAACTATTAAAAAGGTTTAAATAGTACTGAAGTATTCTAATACTTCAGTAAGTATTGCAGATACTTATTTGTCTGCAATGAAAGGGCAATTACTCTTTTCTCCTAGACTGAGAAAAGGCATTTGAAAATCAGAAGTGGCAAGAGGAATCCTGCTGGGATTCTGCTAGAGCACAGAGTATTTGAAAGTGTTGTCTGGTCTGCAACAGTTGAAAAGGAATTTCATTTTCATGCTGGGGAAAGTTGGAAAGCCGAGAAGAAATGTTGTAGTATATGTAGGCACCTCTAGCTGAATACAAAGGTTTTACTGGAAGGTTTTTTCTACAGTATGTTTGTGAGTATCAACAAATTTAGGGTTAGGAAGAAGTGTGCTTAGTGTATTTTAGTACAACGTACTAGGATTTTGTTGGTGTGTTTTTTTTTTTTTCTTTTTCCCTTTGAAGTCATCTGGATTTGTTTTGTTTTTATAAATGACCATCTCCTCGTGAAAAAGCAAACCAAAGGTGAAGGCTTAATCTTTCCCTGGGGCACCTGGGTTGCTACCTGTGTTGTGTTTTTCCCTTCTCAATTGTTCTGTCTCTTGACTGAAAAGAGAAGTTACTTACATTCCAAGTTAGTCTTAGATGTTACTTGGGCTCGTCTTCATCATCTGGTTTTCGTGCATCTGTGGGATTATTATACATTAAGTTTCACATGAAATGGACGGTAAATTGCAGAGGAATGCTTGCTCTAAAATGAAGTCATTCTCTGTGCCTAAAAAAGGAAGTTGATGAGTTTTAAACCATCCCACCTCTCTCTGTTTATATATGGAAAAAAAAATTCAGAAAGTAAAAGAGATAATTAGAATGGGAATGTGTTTTGATTCAGCAATTGAAACAGTTTTCTCTCACTTCTGTGCTTTAAACTGACACGGTAGATCTTCTATAATTACTGGAAACCTATGCCCTACAGACTTTATTTTTAGTAAGGAAAAAGCTGTAGTTTGGTATTAGCTTTATAGTGTGTTTGAGTATTTTGGGTTTTTTACCTGACATGAGGCAAAGGTATTTTACAGTGGGATTTGCTGTTGGCATCACAAACAGTTATGTTAAATAACGATGCTTTGTGTTTTCTTTCTAAACAAAGGCTGTAAGTGATATGCATTCTTCATGTATGATATTTGTGGTTGCTAATGGTTTATTCTTGGAAGAGTCTTTGCATATGTTGAGTACTTTGAGATAGTGATAGAATGGTTTGCAAGGGCATGCATGCCTTTCTGTAATCTAATCTCAGAAGACATGTTACGTTCACATGATGTGGTTTTGAAGGCTGCTTCTCTATGTATAAGGCTGGCAAAGTACCTCTGTTAATATAGCAAAGGGTGATAAATATTAATAACATGGTATAAGGCATACAGCAAGTACAGTTTCAAAATGTTACTGGGAGATAATTTTTTTTCTTTCATGTATATTTTCTGCAGCGTGTATGTAATTTTCTACCGGTATGCAGTGGTTTGTATAATCTGGAGAAAAAAATTGTGTTCCTTTATTGCTCAAAACCTGTGTGTTTGGCAAGCTTCCAAGTGTCCTAAAGGGACTCTTGGTGCTGGAGTGTAGGGGGGAAGTTAGGTAGAGGATATTTCAGCAGTCTGTGGCTGTAACCATGAAGCTAATTGTGGAAGAGATTTTGATAGCAGTTTTCCTAATATTAGGGTTTTTCCTAAGGTTTTTCCTTTAAGTTCACTTAAGGTAATTTAGAGGATTTTTAATACTTCACCTATTTCTGTCTCTATTTTGAGTTTTCTTGTAACATGCAGGATTTGTGTTTATATCTATTTCAGTGCACTAGAGTGTACTACAGTCCTATAATTTTCTATTTCTGTGTCACTGAGATAAACTGGAAATTAAGTATGCTTGACAACTCCTTGGTAGTGTTGTGGCCTACCAATGCAGTTAAATGTTTTGCTGTACTTATTTGGTGCCTCAAAGGATTGTTAATGCTTTTTAATGTTTGTAAAATGATTGTAAAAGCTTTTTAATGCTGCTGCTTGGAGACCTCTTCTTGCTGTTAGGTTTATGCATATTAAATTTTTTTTTTCCCAAGCCATGTTGGAAAATCCATCTTCAGTAAAGATAAGAGCCCAGACTCACTTTGCAACTGTCTTTGTCCCTACCTCTGGAATGGTTATCAGAGAGATGACAGGGACCAGTTGCCTTATTGCATCTTCTAGAGCACTCCTTAATTTCGTTGTGGTGTGTAGATTACAGGAGTGTACTACTTCACACACGCTACACCACCCCCCCGTCTTATCGCCGTAACACTTTTCTAAATTTCTGCTACTTCTTTATTAACAGATCCTTGTAAGATTTTCACAGATTTGCCCATCAGACATGACTTTGGTTTAGTAAAGTGATTTTTTTTAAATTATAGCTGTCTGGAGTGTGCAGGAGTTTTGATTTTTCTAACGTGCATGGAAAACTCTACTTTTGCAATGCAGGAGTAGTGACAAAGTTGTCGCTGTGTTAAGGCCTTTCTTGAAAACTTCATTTTTAGGGACACAGCTCAGAATTGACCTTTATTTAGTTTTCAGGGGTTTATTCTGACATGTACTACTTCTGTCTTGTATCTTGTTTATTTACATAGTTAGACCACATAAAAAATTTGGCACTACTTTTAACTTTTTTTTGAACTGCATCTGAATTTTTTTTCCTATACGTGCTGTCTGTCATCTTCATATTCTTTAATCAACTTTCCTCAATAGTCAAAGATTTGGACTTTTTCGTGTGTATGTGCGCCCAATATTTGTGCGCGCTTTTATTAAGGAGTTACTCGTTCAAAATTTTTTTTTTGTGAGTGGTGCTGCAGTATCTTTTAGCTTGTAGCTGTTACACAGTTATGTTGTTTTTTATCCTTGTCACTTCCCCTTGAGGTGATAAACCTGTTCTATATATAAAACATTGCACTATTGAGTAATTCTAAGATCAAAGTTTAGGTGAATGTCAACACTGTTAGAGTTCCCAGTCCCTGTAAGACTCCTGATTTAGGTTTCCATTTTTTCATCATGAAACCATTATCACAGATCTCACATTGGTTGATGTAAACGCACCAGTGGGCTGCTGCCAGAAGCAGTATTCAGATTTATTTGTGGTGGATCTAGCTGTTATATGGACACAAGAAAAGTCAGTTTGGTGAACTGATCCAATGGAAAACTAATTAAGTTGTTTAAAAACACACGCACAAAACCCCCCGATTGCTTCAGCTCTTTGTGTCTTACTCCATGATTGATAGATCTGACTTAAGGAAAAAAGCATGTGCCCAAGGGAGCAGAAAGAGCAGGGACAGTATTCTTTAGCAGTTAGCCTGACATTATACGTAGTTAGATGTAAAGCAAAGCATTACCCTTAGGTAGGCAGCAGTTCTTTTGGAGAACCAGTTCTGCCAGGAGGCTATAATTTATGAGCTGTTAAAAGTGGACTGTATTCTAAGGAATGCAAACATTTGGAGAAAGTCAACTTTAATGTTGTTTTGATATCAAGTCTGAGATGAGATTATGAGATTTCTACTGTTCAGCTATTTTAAGGTTTATTTTTGTCAAGATTGAGCAAAATGCAGTGTTTAAAGTTCTGCTTTAGTGATGTGCTACATGTGATTAGAGGACACGTTCAGAGATCAGCCTCATTCCTGACCCTCTATCTCTTTCGGATACTGTGCTTTTTGTATTATGACTGGTATGGTTTCAGTAGTAATGAAATCTGAAACAGATCATCATGCAACTGTTGTTTTCTAACTTTGTGCATAAAAAATGTGAATTAGATAGGGGTGTGGTTAACAAGCTGTCTGTTGAAACCCGAGTTAAACAGTTGGTTTTGGTCTTCTCAAAACGGTTGGTCTAGGAGAGACCCCAGGTTGTGTAATTTAACCCCTTTGTATAACCTTCGGTTCACGAAAACTTCTTATTTGTGCTGGAAAATCTCGCATGGGAATTGTCCCCGAAACAAATGGGTTCAAGATCTCTGAATGTTAACTTACGTAAATTTCTATAAATTTGCCAGTCATTTTATTGAAGTAGATTCACTGCTGTTGAATGTGAAACTAAAGAATATTGCGTGCCTGAAATATATGTCCTGATCCCTGATACGATGAAATCGAGAGCATTGCAAAAGGAAAATTGCATGGTGTTTAGCATGTCTGTTGATTTACAGTTTTTCCTTCAATACAGGGTAACGTTTTCTTGAAGAACTGGATGGATAGATTTTCAGTGACACTTTCTTTCTCAGTTTCTAAGAGGTGAAAGCGTGTTGTTTTAGAAAACTTAGCTTCAGAACTGCAGAATATATATGGAGATTTAGAAAAAATAGTTCTATTTCGTTAAATTTGTGTCTTGTTTCTTTAGGGTCATGATGAAGAAGCCGTTGTGGATATGGGCAAAATCAGCTCTACTATCAATACAAACTTTGAGAAGGAAGAACTAGAGAGTAAGTTTGTGGTAGTTTTCTGTTTGCCTAACACGCATTTTTTGCTTCAGGATTAAAGTTTTATTTTCCTTCAAGTAACAACCAGTATCGCTAAAAGGAATCAGAATTTTATGGTCACTATGAAATTCTAGGAATAAAACCAGTGAACAGCAGATAACCTGCACTGCTTTTTGTCTCTGTGCATGCTAGTAAATGCTCACTGTTATTCAAATCTGTCACAGAAATAAATACTAAAAGAAAAAAAACAACTTATGAAGCTTTCCAAGGAAAGCTTGCTTCTGAGATTGTAGGTTTGGAAAAATGATTGCTGTCAGTAAGTAATTTCCCAGCGTGAATGATGTCAAGTTCTGCAGAATCAAAACTCATTGAAGAGGGGCCATGAGGGAGATGTTTGTTTTGTTTTCTGAAATTTAAGTTTCCTTGTGAGTGTGGTCATGTGCTTTAAATACTGAGAGTCTGAACAGATAACAGTTCTTCTTTTCCCGTGGTAAACTGTACGTTCTGCCATCTGCAGTCAGTTAAGGCATTATGGGATCCTGTTAGTCTTCATTATTTGACTCGGCATCCTGCATTTAGCAAGAGAAATGGCATTGAGTTAGTTTCATATAGCAAAATGCAAAATTAGATACTTCATCTAAGATACAATTTCTTGCTGACTTGAAAAGGAAGTAGATTGGAATGAAGATTCATGGATGCTGTTTAGTGAAGCCAGGCAAAAGCTAGGGAGATCCAGTGTTAAAATCTTATTTATTGACCTTTCACATAGAATGCTCTGCAGCTTAATTAGCGTTTGTAGAATGCCAGAAAACTATCAGTAGATTCACTAAGTTGTATTTCTTGACAGTACTGACTCTCGCTGCTTCAGAACACCGAAGAGCCATTATAGCAGCAGTTTCTGGCTGAGAAAAGTTGATTTAGGTTGCTGTCACATTTTCTTATGCTGTGGTCTAACAAGAGACGGTTTAAAGTGATTAAAGTTGTTTGTTGCTGTTGCAGTCGTACATACTCTTGCTCTGCTCCCTTCAGGCTGTTACTGCGTTCAGTCTTGTACTGACACTTTTGCTTCTTTGACAATACCATAAGCCTGGTTAAGTATGTAAAGCCATCAGAAAATGTAACAGTCCTAACAGGAAAATAATAAGAAAGATCTCAGCAACTTGAGCACCCGAAACTCATTTGCCAGATGGACGCGTGCCAGCGCTGAGCGGAGGAAGGCAGTGTGAATATGAGGTTGAGAGGTGCAGCGGCAGAGGCTGCAACAATGACAATTTAGATAGGATTGAGCTGTGGTGAAACCGCCGCTGTGTCTGTCTCTGCAGTTAAATCTTCACTGCAGATTTAAGCTGCCTCCTCCTTCGTTTCCTTCTCTTGGTTTTCTCCAGGAGATGACCCAGAAAAATCATGTTTGTGTTTTGCAGGAAGGCAGGGGTTAAGGGGAAGCAGGGGTTCAGCTGGAGTAGCATGCCGTGCTGCAGGAACAGCTGTAATGCTTCAGCCACCAAGAATGATATGGGAACGTGCAGCCAGATCATTTCCCCAGTCCCTTTCATAGCACATTCGCAGGAGTGCTTCAGCAAGGACAACGCTGTAGTTACACAAGATACTGGGTGGGAAGGCAGGGGGTTCAGGCTGCTTGAGGCAATTTAAGCACTTGTACTGCTGACTGTGGAAAATACACCTGTCTTACCTACGGCCAAAGAATAATTTAAAGGTGAAACCAGGGCTTCTGTTTCATGAGCAACTGAGTCAACATAACAGGTGTTGAAAGGAGGAGATCTCACTGTCCTCACCTTACTCTTAGCCGTGCTGCCCGAGTGACCCAGTGTTAAGCGTCACAGCACAAGAGGGGACTGGCTACACAGAGGTTAAACAAGTATCTGACAAGAAAAATGTATTCCAGTAGGATTATCACATATCTGAAGCTTCATATAGGCACACATTTTCACACATAAGTAGGAATTATTTTTGGTAACTACATATATCTTGTAGCATCTTATATATTTGTAAGAAAATGGGTCCCTTTTTTTTTAATGGTAGACTGGGGAGAGGGAGGGACTGCATGTATTTTGACAGTGGAAACAGTTCCCAAGTTAGAACAAGAAGTGTTTTTCTTTCCTGTTCGAAAGAGAAAGGTACGTAAGTACAGTTGTTTGACTCATAGTTATCTTCTCTGAGACTCACCAAAGGAGATTCTTTAGATTCAGGGTGTTTTAGAGGGTAAATTTATGTGAATTTACAGTTCTGTCTGATGAGATTATTTATAAGCTATTATGATTAGAGTAGGTATATAGGATTTTTGGGTTTTGTTTTTAATTCTGTTATTAAAATCTTACAAGGGGAGAAATTGAGTTGTTGGCTGCAAGCAGTACAAAACCTCTGGATAGTATTATTTTTCATTACTGACTTGTGAACGTTTTCTTGTAGGCTTAGGAAGACTACAGTCAAGCATTAAGTATTGCAAGTGTTTTAAGACTTGAAGCTGTTTCAGTCCAGTCTTCCAACTTGTTTTTCTTGTGACTTGAAAAGGAGTTCTAGGAATCTGGACCCTTTCCAGAGGTGTGTGTTGATTCTTTTCAAGGAGAGGCAGCAAGCAGTTGATTCAGTTCAGCTATGATGTGAAGCACTGAACCTTTTAGAGCCAGCATGGGCAGGTGATACTTAACTGCTTTAAAGCCTGTACAAACTAATATTCATTGGTTTGATGCTGCAGAAGGCATATTTTTGCTACTAATATTAAAACAAAGGTTTCTTGGTGTTGTCAGTATTGGATACTTCTATTTTTTGGAAATTCTGTAGTGAAATGTTAATGGCCAGATGCTAAAGGGGAAAACAGATCTTGTAGTTAGGGCTTCCCAAGCTCTGCATTCTATTTATGGTGGCTGGAAAAGTGTGGTACATATCCAGAGTGACAGTGTTTAGGTTAGAAAGGTTAGGCTCAGGCTGCTTGTTTTGTGACTCCCTTCCTGTAAAAGAGAAATTGGTAGAGTTGGTAAACTTCAATTATGGGCAGACTGCGTGTGTACTAAATAAAGGTACTGCTCTTTACTGAAGCTGTAAGGCCTTACTGTGAAATAACAAATGTCAGTTTACAGAAGAGCTAGAATGGGGAATAACATCTTAAAATAACGTTTTTAAGAGCACCTAATGTTCTTAAATTGATGCCAGACTTTTTGAGCTGCAATGAATGAGAGTAATAACAAAGTAAGACAGGAATTGGAAGTAAGGCAAGAACAGTAATGGCAGAGGTATTTCATGCCATCTCGTAAAAGGCATCTTCTAAGAACCATGTTTAAGGAAAGCTTTCTTAAACCTGAGTTAACATGGTTGGCTTGATATTACCAGGAGCTATCTTTTTAACTGTGTAGTTATTTTTCCACCTTGATCTGAGGATACATTTAGTAGATACAGTTTAAGAGACAAGGGATATATCGTTACTCTTAGCAGACCAGTTACAGGCATAGCAAAGATAAGGAGTTTATACATAATAGAAGTCTTGTTCCAGAAACAATCTGAGGTCAAGAGTGTGTGTCTCGGTAGACTAGTTTTCTGTGGCATAAATCCAAGAAGCAGCTTTCAAGAGTTAAGACGATTTAATAGCTACTCTACTCTCACACAATCCTGTGGCAGGTGTAAGTAGTGTTTACATTTCAAGTGACCCTATTATCTCTGATACCTTCATGCCTTATTTTTCCTTTAAGAAAACAGCTGTGCTTTTCAGTTAATCTTATTTGATAAGGACAGGTAGTTAAATAATCCTTCACATTTTCCCCTCTAGAAGTGAATATTGTATATGTAAGTGGAAAACTTGCTCTACGAGTGTTTTGCAGTTTAATGTGTTATGCGTAGTTAGAAATTTTTTCAGTATTGTGAAAGGGTTTTGGGGAACTCGGAGAACTTACACAGCAACATGTAGTAGAATGTACTGCTAAGACTTTTTTTCAGGTGGCAGGTTTACTATTATTCTACCTTTTAGATACATGTAAATTGCAACTGTTCAAAAACCCGTGAATAGTTCCTGTAATATCTTTTAAGAAAACAAGTTCTACGGGAGCAGGTAAACACAAGTAAAACAACAGGACATTGTAGCTGCTGTCTCTTTAAGATTGTGCTTAGTATTTACGTTTTTATGTTCTGTAAGAGGCTGTGCTAATTTAGACAGGCAGTATAGAACAGGTTTCTTATGGTTCTCAAACTACAGAATGAATACTTTAAAGAGAGAGTGTGCTTTAAGAGACCCCTTAATGGTCTAGAGAAGAACTGTGCTTAACAGAAAAAAGAATTTTGAAATGCTATTTCACATGAAGTTGTATCTTTTTATGTGGTCAAAAAGAAAAAAGTGAAAAATAATTTAGGATGGTCACTAATGATTCTTGCAGACCACTTTTCATCCATCCTCTCTAGTGATACCCCTAAATTGGAAAGATTTTCCCTGGTCCTTAGTTTGAGTTGAACTGAGAACAAGGAAAAACATGTCTATTCAGATACAGTACAGCTAGTCAGGTGTATGAGGCACGCTCTGATTCATATGCAACAAAATGTTCACTTGCACCAGTTGTGCTAGTAGCTGGTGCAGGACAAATTGTTATGTCCTTATCATCCAGAAATAAATGTTATCTGTGCCCGGCTTCTTTGTAAGTCACAAAAATTGAGGGATGTTTTCCTCGTATGATTTTTAGTGCATTCTTGATTAAGTGAATTTTGGAATTAGGCTGCATTGCTACACCTTCATCACATGTGTTGAAAACTTAGTTATAATATCTTTTGCTATGGGAATCCTACATTATCTAGTCCATGGGCAAATTCCTCAGGACCTCTTGTCCTGTTTGTTTATGCAATATTCAGACTTCAGTGCAGAGAGAATAGTTGTCTTCAACTTATTTTATTTTTTGTGGTGTTTATCACAAAGGTAATTCCTTAACAAGTGCTATCAAAATGTTTTCAGACTGCCTTTTGAGAGGGAAAGTTAGCAACCTGATTGTGTAGATGTAAAACTCAATATGGCACCCAAAGTGACTAGACACAGTTTTCAGCTTTGTGTCGTCAGTTTTGGAGGCAGGGGGTTATTTCCAGTTTCTAGAACATTCTTTTTGGAAGTTGATTCTGATTCTGCCAAACACAGTACTTAAAAATTGCTGTAAATTCTGAAATTTTTACTTGCATGTTAAATTATTTGTAAATTACTGGAAAAACATACTGTAACCTCCTGGCAAGTGAAACTTAATAGAAATTACTTGAGATAAGAGACTTTTTCTCTTTTTTTATGTTATGAGACTTCTTGATGGTAGCATAACAAGAGCTGAGTATAAAAAGAAGTATGGACTAGTGCACCCCAAAATTAATATTCTTTAGCTAGGAAACAAATGCATGAACTTTAAAAAAAAAATAAAAAAATTGTTAGCAGTTCTGATACCACAGTGTTCCTCATCTTTGAGGCAAATTACTCAGTATTCTACAAATAGAACTTCTTAATGAATGTCCTTGAGACATGTGTTAATTTCTTATTTGTGAAATGGTCTCAACAGCTAAGGAACCCTTCTGCATACTGCAGTTGATGAATGGCTGTTGACAGGATGTTTTATCTTGCTAAAGATGATATTATCCAACTTCACAATCTTGCTGACCAAGTTGGAACTGAGCAGTAGTATTCATACTGAAACTAAGTCAGTATTTTTTGCATATATTGTAAGTAATTCATTAGAATAACAACAGTATTACTAGTTTGATTTCATTTTTGTTTAAAAGCCATGTTAGTGTATGTATAATGTATAAATCTGTATGGTATTCAATTTTACTTTAAAGTAAGGAAAATATTCTCAGCTTTTGTAATGACTTAGATCTATTTAATATTACAATCTAGGTGTTGCTTTATGGGAAGTGTAGACTTCAGTAATTTAAGTGATTTTTGCATGGGAACTGCGATACATGTGTAGGGATTCATAACTTTTTTAGCTACGCTTTCCTTCTTATGTAGCTAATGTCAAATAGAAGACCTTTACATAAATACTGAACCTTAAGTGAAAATAATCTTTGAAGGAGGCGATGCAGCAAAGTGTAATTTTTTTCAATATGCAGCTACTTTTTCTGTAGTGTTAGAGGCAGTGCTGAATATGCTACCCTTGCATTGTTACAATTTCTGACAAGTAAGGCTAGGTTATCTAATATTTGCCCTCCAAAACAGACAAAACTGTTCAGTCACATTCTCTACCCTCTAGTAATGGTTTTTCAAAGTGAATCAGCGTTTAAACTTGAATGAATTCATGACAGCATCTGCAGCAGACAATAACTTTGCTTATACTTAAATCTTTAAAATCCATTTTGGGAAATGTGAGTGCTAATTGTAGCATTGCTTCTTAAAACAGAGTTGTTTTTAAAAATGGGTGCCATTCAAAACAAATGCCTTTTACATAAAGATGTAAAATAAGTATTTTATGTAAAATAGACTAAGATGAAAGCAATGCTTTTTAAAAGTTCATGTTATAAACTGTGTCCTAACATTTTTTATTATTGTCAAACTTCTTTTATGTGAGAGAACATCATGTAATGTTTCTGTTCTGACTGCGTCAGAAACTTTATAAGAAGGTAACCAACTGCAGTTTTGTATTCTGCAGCACATGTAAAATTGTTCTTCAAGTAGGATGGCCAGAAAATCGAAATTTAAAGATTTCAGTGAGCTTGATGGCTCTAGATTGCTCAAACTTAAAATTTTTGAGATGAGGCAGAAGAAATAGAAGACTGTACTTTATTCTGCAGCCTGTTGTTTCTTGATGGCTTTCATAACATTTATCTTACTATTTTTAATCTCTTTAAAATCAGTTGTTCCAAAAATTCGCTAAGCCTGTGACTTGATGGAAGTCAGAAGTCTTGAATGGATGACTTTTCCATTTGCAATTCCCTCAAAGCTTGTGTTTCACAGCAGTTAAAGCTTTTAAAGTGTGAGATTTTTTTAAATTTCTGAACATTTTTTATTTTATAAAAACCATGTGCAAGTTTCAGTTTTTCTCAGAAAGGGTAACTGTTACATGAGGCAAGATTCCCTCTCTAATATTTTTCATATCTTAAAATATAAGGAAATAGACGCACTTGGGGGCAAGCTTATCCATTTAAAGATGCATGCAGCAGTTGTAAAAGAGAGGGATGTCATCAAATTTGAAATGAGAATGTATTTATAACCTATTGATAAAGTGGGAAAACCTTACAAATGCTTCCTTTGAAATATTTTATAAGGACAGTGATAGGAATGTGGAAGCCTTATGTCCTTACAGGGTATGCATCAGTGAAGGGCTGAGAATGTTGGTTTCTTCAGTGGTAGATGAAGGGCCAATCTTCAATCTTAATTGGACTTTTGCTTGAATTGCGTGTTTCTAGGTTTTCTCTCCTCCAACAGAAACAACGCTTTGAAATTACCTTGGGTATGTATCCTTTTTTCTGAGCTCTGTTGCAGAGACAGGCTGGACTAAGCCTTCAGCTCCAGGTCTGACTTGGATGTACAATGCAAGGGCATCTAGTCCCCCTCCCACAGGTACCAAATGCTGGCTCCTTTCCCAGTTGGGGGAGATCCATGCTGGCGGTGGACCACAAAGACCTGGGGTGGAGGTACCATGCTAGAATCCCTGTGTAGCACCGTCAGCTGGCACTAAGCTTTTCCTATTACTGTTACTACCTGCATGTCTAATGTAATTATTGATAATGCTGCCTTGAATGTTGTTGATTGTGTCAAACAGAAATAGTCAATGCATTTTTTTCTTATGACTGCTCCTACCAACTCCTATTTGGTGTTTAAGTCAGGAAAAAAAAATCACTTCTGGCATTTACTACTCCTGCCAGAGCATAATATGACTCTCTCTTTCATTGTGTCGTGAGAAAACACTCTTACTGAGCTGCTTACTGTATGCTGTGCATACGAGATTTTTGGATTATGCCTCTCAATTTTGTCTGTCCAAGTATTGTAGTATAAAGAGCATGTTCTCAGATATACTTAATTACTAGGAACAACAAGAGATTTCAGAATACAGCCCTGGAGGTTTAACAGACTCTAAAATACACTGCACTGTGGAGAACCTTTGGGCTCCAGCTATGACACGTAACAGTCCCGTGAAAGAATTTTCTTTACTTCTTTATACAGATTTGGTTAGAAAAAATTTTATTTCGAAAGCAAGAGATAGTTTTTGTGAAATAATTCTTTTAACAAAGCACAGAAAAAGAATCATTGGTAATAATAGATTTTTTTTTTATAGACTTCATGCATGGAAGAACAAAATTATATTAAAACATTTAATGTTCACTTTTACTACATTAATTAATTAGAAAATTATTTGAGTGTTTCTTGGGTATGTTTTGTGTGAGAGAAATTCATAAAATAAGCTGAAATACTATTTATTTTGAAATACTTAGTTTGCATCTTACACTGATAACTTCGCTATCAATATTAAATTGTACATTTAATTGCATACTTCAGAAAGGTGGCATTATTTTTAATTAGAAATTAGAGAATTTAGCATACTAGCAATAATTTCAATGAATTACTGACTTGAGTGAATTTTCAGAGTTTTCATTATAAATAAATTAAATAAAAGGGTGTGTGTGTGTAAACAAGGAATTCTGCTTGTTCCTTAAGTTTCACCAGAGCCGAGAATATTTGAAGAAGACCTTGGGCTGTGAAGTTTTTTAGGGCATGAAAAGACTTTCTTGTTCTGACTCTTTACTTCTTCCATCTGCCTAAGATTATTTTTCCTATTTCTGTGTCTATACCTTTGAAGCAGACCTGTGACAGAAAAGGTAGAAGTTATGCCAATAAACTGCATTGAGCTGATTTTCGTGATTACAAGTACTTTCTGTGATGTAAGGGGAATTAATGTCAGGGCATGAGATGACGATAGATTTCAAATGCTTCCTACTAGGTTAATGTGTTTGGGGATGTGAGATAGAAGACATCAAACAGCTGCTTTTTTCCCCTGTTTTATGGTCTTAAGGAACAGATTAGGATCTCTCCTGCAGATCTTCCGATTTTTCCATACTGGAAAGCTCCATGCTGGAACAAGATAGGTTACGACATTATTTTATGAAATAAAGGCTTCTGTGTAAAATAAACGATCTATCTTCAGCTTATTATTTGAAGATTTTTGGAAATGAAAAAGTAATTCTTGTCGTCGTTTTTTGTCTTCAGCAGACTGTTGGGAGCTTATGGGGAAGATGGAGTCAAACTCTTGTCACAAGATGCAGTGTTGGAAGTGCTGATTGGATATTAGGAAATTTTTTTCATGCAGTATGTTGTTATGTGTTGGAATAAGTTGACCGTAGAGCCTGTAGAGTGTCTGTCTTTACAGATACTCAAAGCTTGGCTGGTTGTCATCCTGACCAACCTGATCAAAAAGATAACTTCAGCTTTGAAGTTGGCTGTACTTTGAGCGAGACTAGACCAGATAGCCCACCTCCAGATGTCCCTTACAGGTATCTGCAGTTCAAATTTCTAAGTAACAGGGTGTGAGGATTCACGTAGGTATTAACTTGTTTTTCTTTGCTTTCCCTTGTTAACGTGGGGAAGAATGTCCTTCTTTGTATGAAGCTTAAAGGGCATCTAGCTAACAAAATATTGGTAGAAAAAAGAAAGTTCTGTGTGTATTTGTACTTACAGGGTTGCCACATCAGAGCGTTTTTGGATACATGTGTTTGATCTCTCTCAGACTTTAGAAGTCATCTATTAGCATTTTCTTAGGCGCTTTAGGGAGAAATCAGGGAACTTAAACAGGGCATTTTCTATTCTGTCAGTTTTAAAGGTCTTCGTATAAGCTGACTTTTGGACTATGACCAACCACGCGATGGAGACATGTAGCAAGCTCCTAACGTTTAAATTTGTTTCATACTGATAAGGACCTTAAGTAGTAAATACTCTTGGCAGATTTGAACAGCTAAGCTTGGATAAAGTCACGTTAGATTAAAATGAACAATTATCTCTTGAGCTTTATATTACTAAATTTAGTATTGGGCAGTCTACTAATTCTATTGATTATTGGTTTAAAGTAATTCTGTAACAAGCTTTGCTTGAGAGTGGTACTGTGGTACAGATGCTAGTGTGAATAAAGTTTTGAAGGTCACATAATTGTGTGTGACCTTTCAAGCTTATAAAAACAATATTCAAGGAAAAGGTTGGGTTCCCTTTAGAAATAACACTGATGCTAGTAATATGACTTCAGACCTTTTTAGAGTTAACTTTTTCTCCATTGCTTTCATATTACTTGCCTTTCTGGTGAAGCAAGCTTACTTCTGTGTGAAGCAAACTAAGTTGTTTTGCCTAATTCATTGGGGGTGAAGGAAAAAAAAAATCCCTGTATTTTTGTTTCCCCTTGTAAATTGTGTTTGTAAGTAAATCTTTATCTGTCCGTCTGCAAACATTAATTACTCCTGTCTGAATAATGAAACTTAAGGCAACACAGACCTACTCAATACAGCTGTCTCTGTTTTTAGAGGGCTTCTCAGTGCTTTGCTTTGTGGAGTTAGAATTAAAGTTAAGCTTGTCCAAATTTTGTTATGCAGTTTTGCCCTCCCTTTTGGAGTTGAATATACCTGCAATATGTTTTTTGGTAATCATGCTTGTATACTCAACAGCAGTAGTTTTGGATTTCTTAGGTAGTGGTGGAGATGTCTTTGTTTATTAATGTCCATGATACCAAGAAAAGGGCCCCTTTCTTAAGGAAAATCTGGTGCACTCATAAGCTGCTGTTTGCAACAGCCAAACTTCTTTTGGTTAGTCTATTGTATTCCCACCCCTCATGCATGCTCCAGAAAATAAAATAAAATTCAGAGGCTCTTTTTCAACATCAGGTTTTTTTCTTGAAGTTATTCTGATAGAGTTACATTGGATTGTGATGCATTTTATTTAATAATAGCTGAAGATTGTCTTGCTCATCAGCATTTCACGTTATTAGTCTCAAAATACAGTTGCAGGTGTAGCAGTCTGATCACTTTGCGTATACAGAAGTGATTTGGGGAAGGTATTCTTGTTTTACATTTGCCTGCAAGACAGTGCCTGTAAGAGGAAATAGCCATTCACACAATAGTCACTTCTGGGCAGCGTGGGCTGAAGGGTAGGATAACCCATTGCTAGCCTGTTCCCCTGTCTTTGTGATACCCTAATCTGTTAGGGTAGTGAGAAGACACTTTAAAGAAAGTTCCCTTCTGGATGAGAATGTAATAGAATCATAGAATGGTCGGAGTTGGAAGGGACCTTAAAGATGATCTAGTTCCAACCACCTTGCCCTGGGCAGGGACACCTCCCACTAGACCAGGCTGCTCAAAGCCCCATCTAGCCTGACCTTGAACACCTCCAGGGATGTAGCCTCCACAACTTCCCTGGGCAACCTGTTCCAGTGCATCACCACCCTCACAGGAAAGAATTTCTTCCTGATATCCAATCTAAATCTACCCTCTTTCAGTTTGAGGCCGTTACCCTGTGTCCTATCATTACACTCCCTGATAAAGAGTTCCTCCCCATCCTTCCTGTAGGCCCCCTTCAGGTACTGGAAGGCTGCTATGAGGTCTCCCCGGAGCCTTCTCTTCTCCAGGCTGAACAACCCCAACTCTCTCAGCCTGTCCTCACAGGAGAGGTGCTCCAGCCCCTGACCATCTTTGTGGCCCTCCTCAGGACCCGTTCCAACAGGTCCATGTCCTTCCTGTGCTGAGGACTCCAAAGCTGGACACAGTACTCTGTAGGTTGTGGGCTGCTCAGGTTGAAGACTAAGTTGGCACTGCCTACTTGGTGTGCCTTGAAGCAGTTCAGAGGCACCTGGGCATAGGGATAGCTGAGAGGTCAGTGCATTTTGGGTAGGAAGGCAATTTGCTATGGTTGCAGGTTGTTTGAAAACACACTTGATTTGTTGCTAATTTCAGCTCAGTTTTCCCTAGCTTTTGCTTGTTTCCTTGCAAGGTATCTGCTCTCCTCCAAACTTTTCCATTGCAAAAAAAAGTTTCAGTCAGACTGCAGTTTTGTAATAGGGGAGAGACTTCTCGTTCCCTTGTTCCACCTCTCCTCCGTGCAGCAGCATGGTCTTTGACTGTGGAAATGATCACACTAT
Source organism: Rissa tridactyla (assembly GCF_028500815.1). Taxonomy (NCBI): domain Eukaryota; kingdom Metazoa; phylum Chordata; class Aves; order Charadriiformes; family Laridae; genus Rissa; species Rissa tridactyla. Next base: position 124,685,034 of record NC_071467.1, read on the forward strand.
TACAAGTGCTAATCTTTGCAGTAGCAGGGAGAATGGTTTAAGATGGGGCTCTTAAAAAAAAAAAAAAAATTGTTTGTTTTTTTTTTTGTTTTGTTCTTCAGTACAGAAAACAATGCAGGATTTTTGTCTTAATTTATGGGAGCAGCAAGAGACCAAAATGTGAAAGTTGTTCTGATTTTTCAGGAAGTAAAATCTTGAACAATTTCAGATTTCTGAAATCTTCTAGAAAGTAATCACCTGCAAGGTTTTTTCTGTGCAATGATCAAAACACATGCTTAAAACAGTCTTATTAAGAATATTAAAACAAGCTGATAATACAAAATGCTCTTATTACTAGAAATATGTTTGAGTTTCTCCTAGGAAAAAATAGTTCCTGCAAAAAAATTAAACACTGATGCTGAATAAAACTTTCTAACTCTGTGTAACTATAGTTTTCATACTTGCTAGTTGAATATATAAAATAAACCAAAAATCCTGTCAGGGATGATAATAGCGTTTGCAGTGAGTGGTGGGTCACTCGCTTGCACCAGGCAGCTTTGAGTGCTGTGTGGTGAGTAATGCAGCTATTTTTGAACCTAGTACTTTTGCTTTCCCTATACATAAGATTATTGTATCACAATGGTATCAATAACGTGACCATTTTTAATGGTACCTAATAATATTATGTATCAAGGGTATTGATTTATGTTTAGGCATCACATTTGCATTAACTTCTCTGGCAATTGCATTGTGCAGGCTGCCTGGCCGGGGCTGAGTGCTCTTCTTGGAAGAAGCTCACAAAAGAAAAGTCTCTCTCTATAAATAGGACTGATGAATGCTTCAACAAATTAATCTGTTTTCCAGTCTTACATGGAAACAGATAGCTTTTAATATGCTTAATTTCAGATTTGGTCATAGTGCTTATCAGTCGACTCTAATTAGAACTAGTGTTGGAAGTCTGTCAAGAACCAGGTTTTGTAATTTGAAAAGCAATCTTCACCAAATTAATTAAATGTTGAACTTACTCATGCATTATTACTGATTTTTGCTTAGTCTTTTTACTCGTGTAGCACTGTAAAAATACAGCTTTATAAAAGTTTTGTGTATCTTTTTGGGCTTAGACATTATTTTCTTGGAAAACAACCTTGACATACTACCATACTTTATTACTTTAAAGCTCTGTAATCACCAGAATTTTTCAATATCCTTAATCTAGTGTGTGTATGCTATACACACATACATATATGCATGTATGTGTACGGTCACAACTCCTGGGGCTTGCTTGCCTTCTATAAATTTGCTGAATTTGCATCTCTCTAAGAGCTGGAAAACCACTTCCTTTTCCTTTTGTTAACGTCAGTCTTCTGTAATAACTCTTCTGCAGTATGAAACAAAGTATCTAGCGTTAACCTCCAGGCTTATAGTTAATGTGTCTCTTCCTGAGATTGTTTGTTTAAAAAGGAATTGAAAATGTTATTGTATATGCTAACTCCATTATGGGAGACATGGTACTACTATGTTTGGAACAGTCTGTTGATTGATTTCTTTTGCAAAGTTGTTGATACTAGTATTGCCTTAATGTGAAAGGTCAAAGGAAAAACAAGATGTTGAAAGTATGTGTTTTAAAGAGCAGTATGTATTAACTTGAAGATGCACTATCTAAATTTATTAAAAAATTCTAGAATAGAAAAAAACCACTCCAGCCGTCTCTGTAAGTTATTTGATGTTTTGGCATACATTTCCAAATGTATGTTCCTTTTATGCTCCTGAACTGATACTAAACTAATGGTATAGTTGAACACCAGGTTCACCTAAATGTGTCACATGCTACTTGAAGAAATATTGGCAGTTCAATTCAAGCAGTGAGAACTCCTTGCAGACTCTACATTATGGGTAATTTCTTAATGAAAATCTTAAACTGAACTAGAAGGTTAAATCTTGCCATTGTAACAAGTATCCTAATGTGGATCCCTGCAAACAAGAGGAATATTGTGTAATTTCTCTGCCTTGCCCTGGTGTTTATCAAGTAGCTTCTTCCAGTGTTACAGGTCAAGCTTGTGTTTCTGCATTACTTGTTTTACAGCTGAGTTGGTAATGGTAATATTAGTTCACTAAAGGTAGTTTTGCCGGCTGCTTTTGGGTTTCTTTTTGTCAAACTCCTTGTCTTTTTGACTAAGACACTAAATTTGTGCAAGAGGCTTGGTTTTGCTTGATGGTTTCCTTTTAACCTTTCTTGAAAAGGCCACAGAGCTGTGTATATTGGAGTTCACGTCCCATTTGGAAAGCAAGGCCGTCGACGGCATAGGCATCGTGGGCACAGGCATCACAGAAGAAAAAAAGAAAAAGAAACTGACAGAGAGGATGGCCGAGAATCTCCATCATATGGTAAGAAATCTGTTGTCTGAGTTCTTTGTATCTCTTGAAAATAAACTTGTATTAGTTACTCTGTGCTTAAATGTTGTTTGTTTTGTGCCGTTTCTTTTATTCTCACTGTAATTAATGTCTTTATGTACAAATGCGCAAGGATTTTGTGGTTGTGTTTTATCTAAATCATAAGCTGTTGGACTTCATCCAGGTGTCTGCATGAATGTTCAGCAGCCTGCACTGAATAGCTTATACTAGACCTTCATAATACTCGCCTGTAGCATAAAAATCTGTGTTATTTAAATTAGACACTTTTTTTCAGATTGTGTAGTCTTGTATTATTCTTCCTCTGTCATTCAAGATTTTTTTAAAGTATGAATAGAGCTGCGAAACAGCATTTGCCATGATAATTTGATCGATGATCTATTAAAATATTTACTTCATCTTTCTTGCTGTCTGTTAGTAAAGGAATTGTACTGCTTCCGAAGTTTTAGTTTTGGATCAGACACCGCCCCCCAGCCCACCCCTTATCCTCATGATGACTTTGTCATATCATTCTCTGAAATGAAATTACTTGGCGGTACTCTTGGCAGTTTTTCTTCAAGACCTCAAACCCGCGTTGATTCCTAGACTCTGATGAATGGGAAGGTTATGGTGCAGTGTTGCACTTCAGGCATGGACACTGTGCTGTTCACTGTCGCCTTTCTATGTCTAGAACCGTTCTCTACATGGGGCCAGTTCCCTGAAACAAAGGAGTTTTCAAATGAGAATGCTTTGACAAGTCCTCTTTTACCATTCTCCTACAGTTCTTGGTTTCATCAAAACTTCCACACCCAAATACAAATTATTATCATTTGATCTTATGTTTGTAGAGTCTTGCTATACAGGTTCTGAAGCAGCAAGTAATATTAAATAGATAGAAATTCACTTCTCTCTTCTGGTCATTTCTGTATCCTGGATACAGAGGATATGGCAGATTCTTGGGATATGTTGATATGTACAGCAGACATACAGTCTGCTGTACGTCTTCACTGATAATGAGTGTTGTTCGTATTGAAGAGCTCATTTCACAATTACGTTATTGGGTGATGATGTATGCCACAACAGCAATGCAAAAGCAAAATTCAATTTTGAGTGAAGTTTATTAGTAATTCAGATGTTATGTCTGAATCTAAAAGGTGATCATCTTCTGCAGTGGAAGCATACAGTTGTATGTTCAGATCTAGCAGCTGTGAGAGTAATGTTTCGGTGAACAAAGCACAGTTTTTAAAATTGAGGTGTACCTGGATTTTCTCTCTCTGACCTTCCATGAGATAACATTGTGAATACTACGTTATTGAACCCTTGTAATTTGAAAGCTCTCCCTTGAGTTGAAACAAGATCTGCGTATAGGTATTAAAAATACAGCTAAAACCATGTGTTTTTATAATTCCTTTTTTTAAAGTTTTGCTCATAGCAGTGAAGCTCACTACTTATATTTGATCAAAAAAGCTAGTTAAATTTTGTTACAAGTTATTACTGAGCCTGTTCCACTAAGCATTATACCATGAGAAGTTAAAATATTTCCTCAACATTTTAGCTGTGTAGTTTCTATTTTCCTATGCTAATTTATGTACAGTGCTCCAGCCATGCAATGAGAAAGGTAATAACTTTTTCCATCCAACACAAGCAGCGACAGGCCATTGAAAGATCTCCAGCTTTAAAAATATGAGTACCTGGGTGCCCACTATATAGAGCGGCGGAGGGGGGGGTGCAGGGGGGAGAAAAAAAGAAAAACGCCATCTCTATTTAGCATCTTGAATTATTACTAGAGCAACCTATTTATAAGTCAGAGTATTTGTTTCTGTCAACCTATGGGGGGTTTTTGGTTTTGTGATTTCTGACACACACATACACACACACCCCCCAATTGGTGTCTCTGTGATGATGGTATCATTTATTTTGTTCTCAAAGTGAAAACAAGGTTTCTAGCCCTTTGGTATATTAATTTTTACTTTCTTACTAATTCTGCTGTTGATCTTTATTTTCATATTGTTAATCTGTAGAAGAGCTAAAAATACTTAATTGTGTTACATAAACACAAATTTCCAGATGTTTTGTTTTCAGAAACAATGAAAAATTTAAAAAGGGCCTCCTTTTAAAGAAATGTCCATGTTTCATTTGTTCCTCCTGCCTCTTGAAGGGGATATTGTGCTGCATATTTCTAACTGAGTAGGAGATTTAACTGTTATGTGGTGTTCCTGCATAATAGAAGTATGAATTCTTTTAATTGTTCGGTTTATTCTTTTCTTCAAGACACACCATCCCAACGAGTGCAGTTTATCTTGGGTACTGAAGATGATGATGAACACATTCCCCATGATCTCTTCACTGAAATGGATGAACTTTGCTTCAGGGATGGAGAAGAATATGAATGGAAAGAAACGGCTAGGTATGCTAAATAAAAGTAGATTGTTTAAATGTGTATGTTCTAGTGATTCTGTTTCAAAGAACTGCAAACCAGGTCTAAGTTAGAATTTTCATGAACTATAGGAGTTGTTCACTCAATTCATACTCAGCAAATTAAAACTTCTGCTGTTTTTGTCCAACTCTGAAGAATCAATATGTTTTCTCAAGAGACCCTCCGTCTTACTGGTGCTGTGTTGACTTTCTTAAAGCTGATCATGCCAAGCATTGTGAAAGGGAAACTGTGTTTAGTTATAAATACAGGTGTTCAGCCCTGAAGCACAGTACTTACAATCTCAGAAATCTCTTTGCTCTATTATTGCTGATATATTAGCGTCAATTTTTTTCACTCAAACATAAAGAAAATCGGGTATTTACATATGTTCTTCTTAAGTAGTATTTGATTACTTTTTTTGCAAATTGCATGCATGAACATTAAAGGATGCCACGATTATTTTTGGCCCATGTTGGTTTAGTTGGTTCCTTCTACATATGCATTGTAATAAATTCTGCTGCGTTTGGTACTTCTAATTACCTTATTGCATGTTAGCTTTTGCAGAAGTTCAATTTACATAATGCACGTGAGTCACAATCAAGATCAATTTATAGTTGCGCATATTAGTGTTACCTAGCTCTTAAATGTCTGACTTAGCACCCTAGGAGACTTGAACATTGTATATGGTGTGTTTCAAACAGCTTTCTAATCCTAAGATACCAATGAAACTGAGATATGCAAATCAATTAGCAAGGCACAGTCCCACACTGTTCACAAGAACTCATGAGTCGAACAGGTATTGTTCAAAATAAAAGAAGCAAAGTGGGTGAAAACTAAAACAGTTGAGTGGAGTTAAAAGTCCTGGTAAACATGTTGGAACTGTCAATCAGTTGGGTTGTCTGAGGAAATGAAAGTAGGTATGAGCTGATGAGACTTCCTGTTCCATGTCATGTGAAGTCACAGGGAAGAATGGGATTGCTTGTCTATCTTCCAGGAGAAATCTAAATACGTGTGTGCATTTCAGGTGGCTAAAATTTGAAGAGGATGTTGAAGATGGTGGTGATCGATGGAGCAAGCCTTATGTAGCAACGCTGTCTCTGCACAGTCTCTTTGAACTGCGAAGCTGTATTCTTAATGGGACCGTCATGTTGGACATGAGAGCAAACACACTAGATGAGATAGCAGGTTGCAGCAAAACTTTTTTTTTTTAAATACTTTATTCCTAAACTTTAATCTATCACTTGAGACACCTTTGGTGGTATCTTTCTATGTTCTTGAAAATACTGTATTGAGGAAATAGGTATGTGCATGCTTACTGAAGTTTTTTTCATCTCATTGTAAAGAGCTGATCCTACAAACTTCACTTATGAGGTGCCTCACTGGATACGTAGGACCTCCTTTATTACATGCTTTAGGATGAGGCCCAGAATTTGCCTTTATGCTCTAATCCCTGAACATGTTCTTTGTCTTTGTTTCTACAGATGAAATGTAAATATCTGCCAGAACACTTTAGGATTTATATGTGCATTTTAGTACCATAATTAATAATCATAACTTGGCTGATGCCATTAGTGCAGTTGATTGTTGCACATCTGCTATTTTTTTCACCTTTTTAAGAGGTGAGCAGAAATAAACTTTGTACATGTTGTTTGACCTACTGTGTTGAGTGTCCTCACTAATCACATGGTCATTTTGGATACTATAAAATTAGCATTGAAGGCTTTTTCATATACGTATATATACCTGCTTAGCCTGAATGCCTTTGAACTATTTTTACATAATTTTCCTGGTATCTCTTGCTACAGGTACCACACAGTGGAATGCCTTCTCAGGAATCATGCTAGGCTTAGGGCTGACCAACATGTATGTGAAGGATGAGGTGTTTTGGCATTAAAAACTTTGGCAGTGCTTGAAACTTTTTTTTTTTGCTTTGAAGTCTTTGAAATTCACTCAGGAAATTGGTATTCCCTTCGTATTTTCCTGACTTCCTGAGTAAGAGTGTTCAATACAGGGTTTGTAAAAGCAAGATTTTGGTTTTTAATTTATTTTTAATAATGAAATGTAGCAATAATCTTAGTACATAAGAAAAACAGTTATTGCTTAATTCTGTGCAAGCAGCACTCTTTTAGTAGGTATTTTAGTTGGAACTAGGTAGGATGTCTTAAGAGATTGAATTTTTTACAAGTTAATTTTAAGTGTTGTTACAAAGCATGTAGGATAACAATCTCTGGCATACAAATGTATTGTCTTGTTCCACTGAGCCAGGAATACCTGGTTAGGTATTCTTGATTCTCACTTAAAACAGGAGGGAGAGGGTGGCCGGCTTCCTTCTGAGAAGCAAAACAAAAGGCGTGTTGCCAATAATTCCAGAAAGAAGCTGCACTGTACTGATAGAGACTTCGCTGCATATAATTTTGTCTGTAAGGTGTTCCAAGCCATAATCTTTTTCATTGTGAAAGTTCTGTGTAATTGCAGTTTAGCAAGACAGTTAGGTTCTTGATACATCAGTTAAGACTGGGAAAGTAGATTTTAGAAGTTTTGTCACATAGGTTCATGTTGATTTGGGAGTGGGTTTTTTGGGTTTGTTTTTTTTTTTTTAATTAATTAAAAAAAAAGCTAAAAAATCACAGCAGGTTTTCCCAGACATGCAGGCTTTCTTTCCTGTTGTGAGCACTCATGAGAATCGAAACTTCATCATGTTTGACAGCTGATTAATTAGTTTTTAGATGATGTGACTAGCTTTTGTTTTACACTTCCTCTTCTACAGCATGTGAATTGCATGAAGTTTGGTAGAGAGCCTCAGGAATTTAGAGCATCTGAAGGTGACAGAGGAGTTAGGGAATTCATCTCGTCCTATAATAACTTTCACTTTGGTATAGTTGTATACTTTTGAAAAAGGGAACACCAGGTTAAGACTGTCTTAAGTCCATCGTGTTTCTGTCTCTGTGTTCACTTCTAGTGAAGGATTGTTGAATACATAGATAATTTTTTTTTTTGAAAGGGGGTAGCCGTTGAAAGTTGAAGTAAATGACAATAAGTTATAAAATATTAAGTAACTTATTTCTGAAAATGATGCTACTAATAAATTCTGACTTTTGGAGCCGCATGTTGTGCTTTCCTTATTCTCACATTTGCTTGTTTAGTGACATCTTTGAAAATTTCCTGTGGATTCTTGAAGATGACTTTGCTAAAGAAAAGACTTTTTTTTTAAAATAGATTTCATTTTTTTCTTATTATTTGGTGCAACTGAAGTGTTTGAGTGTGGTGAAGGAGAGATTTGGTTGCTATACATATAATTTTCCTTTTTGTTGTTGTTATTATGTAGATATGGTTTTGGACAACATGATTGCCTCTGGCCAGCTTGATGAATCCATAAGAGAGAATGTGAGAGAGGCTCTTCTAAAAAGGCACCATCATCAGAATGAGAAAAAATTCAGCAATCGGATTCCCCTGGTTCGGTCTTTTGCAGATATAGGCAAGAAACATTCTGACCCTCACTTGCTTGAACGAAATGGTGAGATAAGTTGTAGCATCCAGTTTGTTCTAACCTGTTAAGTAATGTTCTCACTGGGAGATGAAGGAAAATTCAGCTGATAATAGCAGATAAGTGTTTCCTTCTTGATAAGCAAAGAACTAATGATAAGTGTGTGCTATGTGTAGCTATAGATGATGTTTCTGTGTATTTTTGAATTTACTCAAATGTTCTACTTGTGCCTGCATACATCGCATGCGTTATTGTTTTGAAGTATAGAAATAGACCTACATTGTTCCTAATGGTTTTTAGGATATGCTCGAATAAAATGTGTAATGTTTGAGGAATTTCAGCATCGTGGCATAGCTTTATATGTTTGTCAGATGGATCCTGCTTGCTTATTCAGTCTTTATACTAGAGATTTACTTTGTGGTAATGTCATGAGTTCAGTGATGCTGACAATTACTGTGTGTTAATCCAGGGTTGTTATGTTAATATGACTAGAAAAAGTTCACTATGCTAATAGTGAAGAAATTACTCTTAGCCAGGACACTGTTTATTTTTACCTTGCTTTGTAGAGAAGGATCTAACGGGGCTGGGTTGGGGGGAAGGGGGGAGGGGCACCAAACCCAAGAAAGATATTTGCGATATTTTTATAGGCTGTACCACATCTTTTATTGAACCAATTCCTGAAAATATTCTGGAATATCAATACATTTTACTCTAGACATCCAGTTCCAAAGTCCAAATAGCAATACATACTGCAGAGCAGCATATTTTATTCTTGTATTTCTTACGACCTTTATTTTTGTCTCTGTTCTTTATGTTTTCTTTTGCCTTGCGTTAACTAAGACACGTTTTTTGGTTTAGTGAAAACTTAGTACTCATTTCATGACTCACTCCTTTAAGTGAAGTTCTTTTCCTGTCTTGAAAGATACCTCATTGCTTAGAACATGTTTTACGTAAGTGCTTGTTGGGAGCTCTCAGTTTGAGAGCGTACTTGGAGTATGCTCCAGCAAATGTCCAAGCTTGCTGGTACTTTTTGTTAGCTAGTGAATATATAATGCATGCTTAAATATTTCCCTGATAGTTCCAGAATTATTTGTTCTAGAATGAAAATACAGATAATTCCTATAAGAGCATAATTTCTTCAATAACTTCTTACTTCCCCGTTTTGTTCGGTATACGTGAAAATTTCACGTATAAACTTGGTTTTGCCCATCCTTGAACACTTGTATCCCCAGTTCTAATTCTGAGAATTTTGTATTCAAGGTCTCTTGCTTGTCAGTTACTTTTTCTGTATCACTTCCATTTTCCAGTGCATTTTATTCTTAATAGTATTCCTACAGCAGAATATGGGATACATGCTGAAATAAGAAACCAGTATAACATGATGAACTCTGTGCCGGTGTATACAGATTTACTTTTTTTTTTTTAATAATGCTATGATTACCCTCTAATAAATCGGTAAACCAAACACGCATATGTGCATCATACTTTTTAGGCTCCTTTTTAGGCTGGGACATATCATGTTCATGATTCATCACAGATATACTGACAGAAGTCTAGTTATTACTGTAGTGATTAATATAGACAAAATCAACCAGTTTGCTTTATTGTTCCTCATGTCTTTACTGCACTGCAGTTTTAATAGTTCATCTTTTGAGGCTTTCTTTCTTAATTTAAATCAAGTTTGTATCTGTAGGATCCGCTCTTCCATTGTTGGGGGGGGCAGGCGGGGAGGAAATGTATGTGGCCTTTACCTCGGCATACTTTCTGCGCTTCCTTGTAAATTTTTCTAGGGTCGTTCAGCGTATTGGTCTCTGTAAGGCCTAGTATAGGTGTGAGACTAAATATGCCTAGTTTGCTGTTTCCTTGCTTGATGGCATGGTACGTGAAAACAGCATGTTTTTAATTTCAGGGATTGTAGGAGAAGTAAGCTGAAGGAAGAACTGAAATCCATTACAAACTGAAATCTGAGGGCACCATGCTAAGACTATGTTAGTGGGACACTGAAACTGGATAGGGCAAGGAAAGTAACAATGGATTTTTGAGAAACATGTTTTGTTTTAGGCACAGCAAGAAGAAATGGAGAAGGGACTATAATCTCATCCATGTGCCCTCTTCAGTATTTTGAGACTACAGCTGTCTAGGAAACTTCTTATTAAAACAAGACTTTTATTGGAAGACAGCTGCATTTAACATGATTAGATATGTTTGATCATGTTCGTTTGGAATATTTTAATTTTAGAAATTAACTGTTCTTGGTATATAACGGATGCAGTTAACTGTGAAGTCTTGTAATGTTTTGGCTGCTAATGATTTTTTTTTAAATGTATTTTTTTGGATGGCCTTAAAGCTGTGCAATTGGGAATGAGAAATTCTTCTAGGAAAATTTATGAGTCAGTTTCAAGAGACACAATTTTTTGTTGTTGTTATATTAACAGATCTTACTGATTTTAAGATAGTATCTTCTCCCACATATCTTTGGCGTTTTAATTAGACTTATCGGTAATTTCTGACTTTTCTAATGTTTGAAATCAGATTTACTCTTACCATACTTGCATGGGTATGACACTTGGCCTGTAAAGCTTGCAGTTTACTGTGTAAATTGTTAATGGGTATTGGTTTCTGGTTTTTTAGTGTATCCCTGTTGTAAGCCTCATGGTGTTTCATTTGTTTTATCTCAGGGGAAGGCCTTTCAGCCTCCCGCCACTCTTTGCGAACAGGTCTCTCTGCCTCAAATATTTCCCTGAGAGGAGAAAACCGTTTGTCAGTTCTTCTCAATTACCTTCTTCCTTCTTCAAGAGCTGGAACCCCGGCAGCCTCAAGGTGTACAACCCCTATAACTACCCCTCAAAACACACCACCCTCCAGTCCTACCTGCAGCCACCCGCCAACCACAGGTGCCCAGCCAAGTCCACTTCAGGGCAAGGAATTGCTGGTGTCGCCTACCAGTGATGATATTCCTTCAGTAATAATCCACCCACCTGAGGAGGACTTAGAAGTGCAGGAAAGCCAGGAAAAGAAGACAGAGGAAAATATTGTCAAAACACCAGGCAACTATCAAAATTTAAGCTGTCCATGTGTGATGCTCTCTGGATCTGGATCACTTGCATTGCAATGTTGTGGCACATAACTTGGGCACCAAGGAATACGATGACTGTTACTTCTGCCTGCATGTTTTATTTCTTCTCAGTTGTGACTGTTTTCTTGTTCGGCTTTTTTAACTTTTTAGCTTTTAACTAAAACCAGCAAAAAAATTCTTTAATTAACCTTCGTTTGCGTAATGAAAAAGGAATATGGTTGTAAATTATAATATATAAGCAAAATGTCAAAAATGGTGGCCTTTTCCTTTCACTCACCTACAGTTCATGTCAGATTTTGCTTTGTTGTTTTTGTCAGTGGTTGAGTTAATATTTTAAACCAGTGTTTGATATCCTGACATAGCTACAGCTGAAGACATAGTGAAGTATTAGAGATGAATATGAAAAGAATTAGGAAGAATGCAATTATCAGTGGCGCTTGTAGTTTAGTTGTATCATGAAGTGTTTAAGCAGTTTTATTTTTGCTTTTGTGCTTTTAAAACACAGGGCCATTAAAACCAGTAGAGTAGTTTATGATGGAACTGGCAGGTTCAGTTCACGTACGGTTTCCAGATAGCACACTGCTTTAGTATCAGTCACATCATACTGCTTGTTGTGTTTGATTTGCAAACTAGGTAGTTAAGAGTTTATAATTGTAGGTCAGAGCTCAGCAGTTTAACTTGTTGTCTTGCAAAACTCTTTCTTTACTTTTAAAAAGGTAAAAAGGTATGTACATCTATAGATAAGTTGAGAGAAAGGATGGAAAGTTCTGAAGGTTTCTTTAATAGATTTTAGTAAATGTTTCATAACTTGTGCAGTCTGCATACATACTGTTATACTTGCTTTACTTTTGCAAAAATTATCACCTATCTAAAGACTTCAGGATTCTTCTAGATAGATGATGTTTTTAAAGGGATCACCTTTCTCTTTAGCCTTCAGGCTCCTCCTGCCCGAAGAAGAAATTCTCCTGCCCAGAAATTTCTCTTGCCAAAATCTAACTTGCAGGTTTATCTGCTTTATGCCTATGCGTATGGGGGGGAGGAAGCCTCAGTGAGGCTTTTCTTGTTTTCCTTCGTCACTTGTTTAATAAGTAAGAGCAGCCTGTTACATAGAGCAGTGTAAATATGCTGACAGAGGAAAGGCTGTGGTTATCTGCCTTGTCACATTTTGCACCTAAGTCACTGAAAAGGAAAGAGCAAACTGTTGTAGGCTGTCATCTTGAGTTGGAGTAGGGGCACCATCCTTACTTAGATTCAGAAAAGCAAACAAAAAACTTTCTCTGACTTCCTTATGGGGAATTAAGAGGATTCACATGAAGATCATTCTCGCTCATGGGTGATCTTTCAAAGGTAATTAAAAACCAGAAGTAAAATAACAGCTGTAATTGGTTTTCCAGTTCTCATTTTTCTACTCATCTGACAGGAATGCCAGACCCAAGGACTTTAGAACCGAAGAGAAGGCAAACAAATGAAGATCAAGTACTTGATGCTATTATTATCACTAATAAAGCTTTCCACCAGAATCTCCAAGTCATGTTCAGATTGCTTTTGTGCCTCAAGGGGATGTTTCTCATAAAAGAAAAATCTGAGATGATTTCCCAGTTAATCCATAAATAAAAGTCTTTCCAGAGAAAGATGAACACCAGTAATGATGGAAGACACTTTTGTTTTCTGGGTTTTTTCCCCCTTTTTAATTCAAGAAATCATCTGACCACAGAAAGACAAATTTTCCTTAGAGATGCCTTTGAAGACATTCTCAGACTATGACCTCAGGGCTGCAACTGGACTAGTCTCTGTCTTAGGAGACAGGCTCAGAAGGGAACCCTGAAGAGGAAGTCATCTTCCTTGTATTAAATAAAAAAAATAAATTAAAAAACAAAACAAACCAAAACAAACTTCTTAGTCTGTTCCACTATATATTATGGTCTGTATTACCACTCTAGTAATTCAGAATATTGCAACCTGAATACTTTTTCCATGTCTGTATGATTGAGTTGGGTTTGCCTCCTCTGAACTTGAGGAACTGTGTTAATTTTCTAATAGGTGGCTTTCTTCTGTTTAGCGTTCATCTGTCCTTGGCCTTAAGCTATTCAGACTTTATTTTTTAGTCTTTAGCTGGAAGGTTACTGAACTTAACATGAATTACTGTAAAAGGAGAAGAGGTACGTGCTTTCGGTCTATCACTTACTTTCTATCAGCCAGTCATCTGTTCATAGTAAGTCAATCAGGCAAAGGGTTCTCTTTAACAATTTTTTTTTCTTTTGTCATCAGTTGAAAAACAGCTTTTGTTTTCTCATCTTTGAAACTGTTGAATAATGAATTCCATAGGTAGAGCTAGGAAGAAAGCTGTGTCGCAGCTAGAGATGAGCACTGTTAATTCATCAGCATCATTAAGCTTTTTTAATATCCGAGATCAACAGCAAAGCAGCCTGGTTTAAGGGGTCTTTTCGTTCACTGATAAATATACTTTAAAACTGAGGAAAATAATATTTATAACAACTTTGCTCTTACATTAATTACTTACTGAAAATATTAATTCAGAAAGGTTTACATATTTGCCTTCTAGGAGTAATTTTTTTTTCCCACATTAAGGCTGCATTGGAATTTATTTTTAAAAATTGGTTTTAATTTCCTCAAATACAAATGTGGTCTGACTTTTTATTTGGAAGTTGCGTATTTCATAAATTTTGCCTATATAAACATAATTATATTGGAATAGTCACATTTGGGTGTTGAACTCATTTCTAATTCTTATTTCTAATGTGTAGGTTAGATGAGATTTTTGTGATCTCAGTATTAAACTAAGTGTAGTCGGCTAGAAAATGCACATGATCTTTAGTCAAGGTGTAGCTATGAATATTTTAAGTGATCTGATGAGGTATTAATCCAAATTTACTCAAGACTTAGTCCACAGTTGTCTTTTGAAAGAGGCAGGTGGTATATCTGCCTCACAACATCAAGAAGAGTACTGTTTATTTGTAATGATCCCCTTGGTAGCTTGGTAAGATCAGAAGAATTCCTGTGCCTCACAGTCTGGAAAAACTACGAGGTAGTCTTCCTTTCAGCAGTAGCCTCTTCGTTTGTATCTACTGAATTGGAGAAGAGAAGGAAATAAGTTCTTTTATTAGTGTGAGATGTGGGTGAAAGTGTTTTGCTATTGGAGAATTTTTTATTCTGAGTTTCCCTGCAAATGTCAGATTGGTTGATATGCGTAATGAAATGCAGTAGCATATGGAAATGCTTGCTCGGGTCAGAAATCCTGTAAGCAGTACTGTCATGTGAGTACAGCAGTCTGTCCAACTGCGAGACCAACGGAAAGGAAAACTATTTACACATGGTTTAGGATCAGATAAATGTTCCTGTGTCAGTGCCAAGACTTGTGGACCTTAACTGTGACTGGTTGGGGAAATTTTGAAGGCAAACCTTTTAGAAGAATCAGTGTCACTTCAGCACTTACATAATAAATTAGTGTTTGCTAGTATGTAGAATCTTTATTTTCCATCCTCCACCTTGGTTGTCTCTCCACTCTTTGTTCTATTCTCTGCTTGCTTTTGCTCACATGGTGAAAAGTGCAAAATGATGCGTTATTGCTTGTCATTATCAGTCATGCACATCTTCAGCTACCTTTATTTTTACGTAGGGGTGTGAAAAAAGTGTATATGTATAAACTTCTATATTATGGTTGTCCTCTGCAACAGCTGTTTAATATTTCTGTTCTCTTTCTAGTCCTACAAACACATTTTAACATCAACTCTTATGCAGTTAAATACTTTGAACAGCTGACTTCACAGGTGGTTGATCGCTGTTCGTTATTCTTGTGAATAATGCATACATCTTAGCAGAAGGGTAGAATGTGATTTTTTTTTTTTTGTCTAGCTAACTGAATGTAGCATTTATAGTACTAGCCAATTACTTGTGCATGTTAGGATTCACACGGGAAATTACAGCTTATTAACTTCATTTGGTTTTTGCTTCAGGAAAAACTACCCACACCACTTATATCCCTATGAACTGTAAGAATGAAAATTAATGGTAAAGGCTCGGACCTGCATGTTTTTCATTGATACGATGACTCTTTGAAAGAGTTTTTTGAAAATAAATTTGGGGATCAAATAAAGTGAATTCATTTGTCATTTGAAATGCACAAAAATGTTACAGTGCTAAATTATAAATATGGAGGGATGCAAGTAGTTATGTAGCAGTAGTTATGCTAGAACAGTAGCCAAAAGGTAGCCAGTGAGGACTTCAGCTTTATCTTGACTAGAGTGATGCTTGACCTAAATACAAACTTTCTGCAAGTAATATAAAGTTTAGACTTCAGTCTTTGTCTAGATACGGTTTTGAAAGCATGTTAAAAGCATGTTTTATCACCACATCTGAAAGGTCTAGTGTAGACAAGCAAGGCCAAATGCACTTCTAGTGTGTGTTTAAACTGAACAAGTAAAAGCTCTGTAACGCAAAAGATGGGATTGGGCTTGGTTATGCATGCCTAGGCCAGCTTTTAAATGATAATTGGGTAGGGGTAACCATGGCGCAACATGGAATTCAGTGTGTTGTGAACACCTGGGTTATTTGCCTTTTGCATCTTTCACTGAACCTGCAATTCAGTGTTGCTAGCAGCGTAGCAAGCTACACAAAATGGTTTTGTGTTGGTGCAGATGTTATAAGGAAGCTGTACGTTTAACTTGGATAACTTCATTGTACATGCCTCTTTAGCTAATGTGGTAGAGAGAGCATTTCATACGGTAACATCTGCTCAGAACGAGACTTGGAGCTTTGGTCTGCTGATTGAAATTAGGGTTTGCAAGCTGTCTATCCTTCATGTCGTACACTATTTGCTCGTACAGGTTAGTTAACTACTAGGGTATCATTCCTTGTAGCTGTAGCCTGAGGCTTGCCGAGGCTTTTTACAATTGAATTAACTGCTGCACAGCAGACTAGATAGCAGAGGTGTTTGCTTTTGGTGTTTGAGGACTTCTAAATATAGCGAAGATGCTATCTACTAACTACTAGAGCGGTTACGATTAAAATCTCAACAGTTGTTATTTTTTCTGCAATTAAAGTAACTCTTGTTTTCTGGTGACTGTTCTGCAAATGGCCATCATTTGGGCAATATTTAAGTTTTTTAATTATGTCATTATTTTGACAACACAACGACTTGTTAATGTTGCATTTATGATACTAATGTAGGGCACTCTTACTGAATGACTTGCACATTTGCTTTAAGCAAGCTGCCACATTGAGTTTTGGTAGTGTCTCATACTCACTTAACTTCATACACAATTTTGAACTTGTCTCCTTTGTTTTAATTTAGGGCTATTAGCATCTCCACAGTCAGCGCCTGGAAATCTAGACACTGGGAAAAGTGGAGACGTTAAAGGTACTGGGACAGGAGGCAGCAGAGAAAACAGCACGGTTGATTTCAGCAAGGTAAATAACATTAAGTACCTTAATATTTAGCACAAAATAACTACGGTGGTTGTAACTTCCCTCTTAGTTACAACTAAGACACATATAGATACACATCTGTATGAGCGTATGCAAGACACATGTACTAAGACATAACTTTTATGTGCAAGTGTCAGAATATGGCATAGGCTAACTTTTCCCAGTGGGACTGAATTTTCCATGTTGTTTGATGATCTTTTCAGTATTTGGTAACTTCAGGAGTGCAGCCGCTGTACTTCTCATGCAGAGGGAGATATTTTCAGATCCGCTATAAAAACTCTTATGAAAACAATTCTGTAGATGGTGTTGCAACATTTTTTTTCTAGAATGGATTTTTTTAAGAGGGCTTTTAAAAGGGATTTACTTTATATGTTTTATGGGTTTGCTGTACAAAAGTTATTGTACATCTTAAGCATTAGGAATGTATAATACCAGTTTCTGAGGGAAATATTGTGTAATACTGTAAATCCCTTGTATTTCTTTCATAATTTAAATTTGCTGGGCAAGGTCTATTACGGCTTTTACTATAAAACTCAGTCTGTAGTGTCATCTGTACTGTGGAACACTGTAAGAAAATTGGTTTGACAAGTTAAATAATTATGTTTAAGGAAAGCTAACTTACACTGTAGTTCTCACTAATCATGGCAGGTGCCATATATTCCTGCTGCTCTGTCACAGTTTTTATGTTTTTGCTTGGCCCGTCCTTCTGTACACCTGCCTTGTCTCCTGTTGGGCAGGAGTCAGCCTCCTGGCACTGTAGTTGTGGCACACTTGGTGTGGGACTCAAGAGGCCATCTGTAAGTTCTCTAGATAGCAATGTAACTGGTGCTTGTGTGTGTGTGTATGTGAACACAGAGTTCATGTGCTGTACCATTTTCTAATGCTCTTCTGCAATTACGTACAGAAACGAATGTTAAGATTTTCAGCCATTATATTCTCTATGGATGAAAACATAAACATACAAATTACTTTTCAAAATTATGTCATATTTGAAATATGCAGCTGTGAAATAACTAATTCCATTCTAGAAACCATGTGTAATTACATGAACTCTCCTTAGTTAATTGTGCATAGGTTTTGTGAAGTTATGTCCTATGACGGAATGTTTGTTGTGATAAGTAATATTAGAAAGGTGGTTATGCGGTTTGGAGTCTTCTAGAGTATAGTAGGTGGTAGTAATTCTGACTTTTAGAAGACAGTTTATTATTAGTTGACTGTCTGGCTGATATTTTCTACATATGTTTGTCTTTTCTGTACTGTGGGGTATTTAATTTGCTTTTTTATTTTTCTTTGTAGCATAAATATCTAGTAAATACTTATAAAATTACAATTCTGTTATAGAATTTCTGCTAGCAAACGTAAGGGAATAAACACTTGTTTCATCTTTGTATGAATAGGTTGATATGAACTTCATGAGGAAAATACCTTCAGGAGCAGAAGCATCAAATGTGTTAGTGGGAGAAGTAGATTTTTTAGAAAGACCTATTATTGCTTTTGTGAGGCTCTCCCCTGCTGTGCTTCTCTCAGGTCTCACAGAGGTTCCGGTTCCTACACGGTAAATACATGCCTGGAAAGTCTGGCTTTACTTATACAATAAGATAATAATATTTAAGATTTCAAATAGTTGTAAATTTTTATACATGCTCTATTAAGCTCAAGAAATGTAGACTTTTGTTTAACGTGATGCCAGTCACTTGCTGCAATATTTGAAGGAATGAGATCTGCTATAAAATTCTCTGAATGCTTTAAATACATGTAATGATGCTGTCTTAAGTAACTGTCGAAGTTGAAACTTATACCTGACCTGGAGTAAAAGCAATGAGTCTTCCAAGCTTGTGTTGCCATTTCAAGGAGGGGCACGAAGGTTGTTATGGTTCCCTTCAGCACAACACAGCCTGACAGTGGGGAAGAGTCTACTAAGTCTAAATCTGAACCTCTGCTTTTTATATAAAAATATGCTGTGTATGAATAACTTAGGTGGTGGAAAAAATTTACTTTTCTTAATTATATGCCCAGATCTACAGGATTGACACTGGGGTAACCAATCTGCAGCCGTTGAATCAGTTTTCCAATGCAATATGCCATCCAGCCGGGTGCACCCATCCCATCCCCCCAAAGTCATGGGTCTCACCAGTATACTGTGGGTGTATTTACCACAGATGATCAAAATGTCAAAATGCAGGTCCCATGATGCAGATAGTAGGTCATTTAATCAGTCGTCATGGATAACATTTCATTTTCTGTGCACATTGATGTATTGGGCTGTTCTGTGGTGTTTGACATAAATTTGTATATTTATGTTTTTTGGTGTTTTGTTTTTTTTTTTTTTAAATGTTTTATAGGTGATCAAGGTGCCTGTTTATCTTTGTAACTTTTATATACTCTAATGAAAGACAAAAATAATTCTGGTAGTGTTCTTATAAATAGATGTGAGAATTTTCAGAGGGTAGTTGACATTAATGCTCATATCGTTTCTTGGGAAATTTCCAAATTTCTGCAAATGGATTATGGTATTAACGTAGCTAAAATTATCCTGTCCTGAATTTTGCAGAATGGTGTACACTTGCAGATTTGGAATAACATACTTGATTCTGAAGATGCAATCTCAGTTTCAGTTAGGGTAGTTAACTTGCAAAGGAAAAATAACATGGAGCTTTTCTGTAGTGCGATGTGAAAGAAGGCACTACTTTTTTCAAATGTGTTGTACTTAAGAACTTCATTTTCATGGAGTATAGGAAGAAGGTTGTGAAAAGAATTACTGAGGTTGACTCTTCGGTTTGTATCCTTTTGAACTTATAAGATACTAGTCCTGTTCAAGTTTGGCTTGTTTTTGTATTTTTTACAAAAAAAAAGTGTGATAACTATTATTGTGATTGGAATAACATATGCTGTGACCCGCCCCCAGATTGGGTTCCCTTCCCAAAATGACACTTTGACTTTCTTAGGTGTTCAAAATGCAGGTTCCCTTCTTTTCCAGTGGCACAGGACGAGGATATGCCTATATAAATACGTCCAGTGTGTCGCTTGAGGTGCATGTATGCATCTGCTGTGTGATGTACCCAGTCACTGCAAGTGAGAGGGGGTTTAATTCCTGTAAGAGGTGATCATCAGGGAGGCTAGAACAGGTCATAAAGCTCCAAGGCCCTAAGGGATCTTTGCCAGTGGGAATGTCGGTAAGGCATATAATCTGGAGGAAATAGTCGTTGAGCTCTAGCCTGTGGATTTCTACTACGTTTACGACATTGTAAGGAGTTGAAAAATTAGGCTTAACTAAGATGATTTCAGAGTAGTTTTGGTTCAGGATTCGAGTCCCTTCCAGTAACGATTTTGAGGCAAGTCTTTTCTTAGTCTTGCAGCAGTCTTTAAGATTTGAAATGGTGAAGAAGGTATACTTACTTCACAACTAAATTTTCTTTAAAAATTAGTTTGAAAGAACCCTCTGAGTATATTCCAATGAGTCAGCTGAATTCATCTCGATTGCTTTCTCCACAGCTTTTTGTTTTTATTGCTGGGACCAGCAGGAAAAGCTCCACAGTACCATGAAATTGGAAGATCAATAGCAACACTTATGACAGATGACGTGAGTGATGTATTTTACAGAAGTCTAGAATAATGTATTTACTGACTGTTTTCAATAAATGTACTCCAGAGTGACAGTTTAAAAAAAAACAAAACAACAAAACAAAACAAACACACCCCAAACTGGTTAAATGAAGAACTGGAAACTTATTTCTTTTGTTAGTGAATTAGATAATGGTAAATTAACTTTTCCCCTTGTCTTTCTTGAAAAAATTCTAAATGTATTTCTGAAAAAAATATTTTAGCTTTGGTGTATAGATTTCATTTTTGTATTCAATTAGGAAATAGAACCATTAAATAGAACTGCATCTGACATGAATAACTGTACGTCAAAAAGGACACAACAAACTGCGTAAGTGTTGAGGACAGAAAGCTTAAGAACACGTGTGAATCATCACATTTTTTTATTTTTTTTTATTAAAGCGAGGTAAAATAACTAAAATTAGAATTTTACTAGGCATTTGAAGTCATACGCTTAGAGCCATGGTGGATGGTTTTAAAGAGCACAGGGGAATCTGCACTTTTAAAGACTGAGTGAAATTAGGATGTTTTAATGTTAACTTTGCATTGAGCGCCACCTACTGAATTGCTGGTAATTATTATGGTTACCTGATAGAAATTCTAATATTTCTTTACTCTAGAACAATTTTAAAGTTTGGAAATGTAAACCAGAAATTTGTGTGCTTTTTAAGAAGTCTTTTAAAATTAATTAAGCTAGAGGTAAACAAATGAAGTTCTTATTCTTAATATAACCTTCAAACCAAAAAGCAAGTTTATTTAAAGTATTTTTGTTCTGATTTAGCACAGCATATTGGCACAGTGACTGTGGGGCAGAATTATTCAGGCAATAGTACATGAACTTGATTTACTGAATTGAATATTGAAGATTAATTTTTAAATTAAAAATCTAGAAATCAACTCAATATTCCTTTTGAGTTTGGAGATAAAACTTCTTTATTTTATGTTCCATAGGGGGGGTGCATACAAGTAGTTTTTAATGCAAAAGTGTGCAAGTATAGTAAAAGCCTAACTTCTGAGTACCTTTAAAAAATTTCCCATGCCTTTTAAAAAATAATGTAGTGTTCCTTGAAATCAATTCCTCTTTTAAAAAAAAAAAAAAGAATGTTGGGTACTTTTCTTCTTCTAGGTATTCCATGATGTTGCCTATAAAGCAAAAGACCGAAATGATTTGTTGTCGGGAATTGATGAATTTTTAGACCAAGTGACAGTCTTGCCTCCAGGAGAATGGGATCCGTCTATACGAATTGAGCCACCAAAAAGTGTTCCTTCCCAGGTAAAAGAAAAAAAAAAAAAAGTCCATTAGAGACCTCACATGATTTTTACTTCGAAAATGCCATTTCCTAATGCAAATAAATCGTGTGCTGAGTATAAACTTCAATAAAGCATTAGGAAACCCCACACATTTGTTTGGAAGAAAAAGTAGTTTCCTTTTGTAATACTGAAATGAGTTCATGTGGGATGTAGGAGAATTGGTCTGAAACTGTACCCTAGTTCCTATTGTAAATTTTATTATTCTAACAATGATCAGCAAGACTATTGTAATTCATATAAAAATGTATGTTTGCATACAACATTGATTGAAATGTTTTCATGTATATCGGCTAACATGTAATGTTCACAGAATGTTTATGAAATAGGTAAAAATGGATCATATTGCTCAGTTGCAATAGAAGCTTAGAATGGGATCCAAGGGGGAAGCTTGACCTTAGGAGGGACTCTGATTTCTTCCCTTTCCCCTTCTTTGCAACTGAGATTCCTGCTGCCAGGATCAAAAGTGGGAGTAGAGCCCAGTGCTCTTGGTTCAGAAGGTTGACGTTGTGGTGGTTTGGGAAGTGGGTGGAATGGAGGGGTGACAGCAGTGCAGCTTATTCATGAATAGCCTGAGGCTACTGCTTAAATAGTTTCCAAAATAAGCAGGGCTCAGGGGTTTTTGGAAAGCAAGCTCTGCTGAGAAATTTATGAGGAGCTGGTGAGCAGCTTGCTCAATAAGGGAATGACTTCTCATTTTTATTGGAATGACTTCTCATTTATACTTCAACTAAATACGGCGTGTGTCATCAAGTGAGGTCAGTTTCTGTTAGAAGCGAGAGGCTTCTGCTCTGGAAATGATTGAGGAAAAATGTATTTAAAAATATCTAGACCTCATGGTTGAAATTCTACCATGTCTTAAGATAGGTTTTGTTTCATCATGTCTCAGGGACATATTTCTTGTAGAAAGAGGGGAGATTAATATTGTTGTGCAAGGTGCTAATAAGATCTTTTTTGGGATGACTGGTTCTAGTCATCTTTACTCAACAAAAGATTAATTTGGCAAATGGAGGACTGCTGATAAGCTGGGAGCATGAAAAAGGTTTGGAAGGTGTAGAGTCTCTGCCTGCTGTCTTTGAATTATACTTTTTAGTGTAGAGGCAGTTTCAAAGTACGAGCATTTTATCTTTTTCTTTTTCTTTTTTTTTTTTTTTTGTCCTGTAGGAGAAAAGGAAGGTACCTAAATTTCCAAATGGATCTACTCCTACAGGAGAGACTCTCAAAGAAGAAGGCCACCATGCTGGACCTGAACTTGAGAGAACTGGAAGGTGTGTTCACTTCCCTAAATACTAGCTACCATAATGAAATAAAAGTGATAAATCTCCACAGTTTTTAATGATGACATTTGAACATAAAAAATCATGGTAGAAGTGTCAGAGCACATCCTTTTTCCTTTTCAAGTGTTGGATTCTTGCCTATAAATGCCAGTCTGCTTAAAGCATTTTCAAGCCTGTGGCAATGTTTCTCAACACATTTGCAAGGGATTTCATACAAGATGCTGCCTAATTTAACTAACTGAATTTTAAGAGTTGGGTTTTAATTTTTAATTGTCAAGAGCATGCAATTATCGTAATTATAGCAGGAATATACAATTTTCAGTATTGGGCTATGTACTAAAAATTTCCATTAATGCAAATCTGTTTTATTAAACATGTATGACATGGAGCAACAAGGAATATAAAGTGGCAAAAAATACTTTGGTATTGGTTTGGTTTTGGTTAGGTTTCTTTTAGATCTAAAATAAAATTAAAGGGATTTCTTTCAGTTGAGTTGCGTTGTTCTCTGTTAATTCTGAAATATTTGCCAAAAAAGCCCCAAACATTGGAAGTACATGGTTAACGTTAAACCTTAATATGTCAGATGAGAAAGTAGAGATTAAATCAACTGAGAAATTCTGGAAAAGATGTACAATGTTGTTATCCCCAAAATGATAAACTTCCAAATGAAATGCATCTTTCTCATACCTTTCCAAGAAAGACTTTACAACATTGGTGTTGATCTTTATCATTTTGGCTTTGTTACGCTTACTTTTTCAGCTTTTTGCAGGCAGTATGTGGAGCTGAGAAGTTCATTTCTGCCCACAGAATTATCCCTAGATAAGACTATTGTTTTTCTTAGAAATGGACTATTTTTATTTCTTATTTTAATTCAAAATAAAATCAATTTTTTGTAGGTGCAAATTATACCTAGTATTTTGGAGTCTTGAAAAATTTTGGAAACTGCCCAAAGCTTTGTAATTAAAGCTAATAAATTTACAGTTGAACTAACTTATATATGTTTGGTTTTGTATTTCATTTGTAGAATGTCTGTATATTTCAGATGAGAACACTGTTAAAAATGGTAGACCTAAATTTATATATGGACCTAACCATATGTACGTAAAGAATTCAAATCAAAAAGCTACATCTACTTATTGGAGTAGTAATATTGAAATGTATCAATGCAGTGGTCTTGGTTGAAATTTAACATATTTCTTCTGTTCCTTGTTTTGAATATCATAAAACAGATTTGACTTAATACGTTATTTAGGTAAAATCGTTTGCAAAGATATTTTATCAGTATCTAGCCTATATACAAAAATACCTAGCCAGCTTTAAAAATGTGGGTAACTTGCTTGATTATGTTTGGAATACTGCTGACTTGGAATAGATAAAGTTCTCGTTTACATTTTAAACTGTTATGCTTTAATCTGGATTATGAAATAGCTAATTTGCGCTGGCAATAGGCACTGGCAGTCATGTGTAGCCCATAGTTTTGAACTAGCTAGAATCCTTTAGTGTACAGTTTGACGAGTTTCATCTCACCTATTTAGGCTTTTTGGTGGTTTGATACTTGACATCCAAAGGAAAGCACCTTTTTTCTTGAGTGACTTCAAGGATGCATTAAGCCTGCAGTGCCTGGCCTCGATTCTTTTCCTATACTGTGCCTGTATGTCTCCTGTAATCACTTTTGGAGGGCTCCTGGGAGAAGCTACACAAGGCAGAATAGTGAGTACAAAGAATGGTAGTGGCCAGGCTTTTAGATCTTCAGAGGCAAGTCACTGTGTGCATTTGTCTCATTTATTTATACTTGTATTTGAAGAATTTACCCACAGCACTTGATTAGCCTGCCCCAAAGCAGACCTTCCCCAAAAGGTAATTGCTGTGGAAAATGTGGGGAACCCATGTGAACAGGAGAAGATGCACAGTGGAGGTAAAAAAAATGTTTATCCTGCCTTATTGGATGAATGGCTTCATGAATTGAGAAAGGGCTTGCATTGCCTTCTTTTTGGCTACTGAAAAATAATGAATGGCAGTAAAGGTGCACCATCCCACTAGGCCTACTTTAGGCAAAGTCAGAGGCTCAAGGTGGATAGCCAAGAACATGTACTGGCCTTGAGTAGTAGGCCTACGAGGATGATAATGCCTGCAGTGTGTGGGTAGCAGTCAATTGTGTATTTAAATAACGGACAGGATACGTATATGTTCTCACTAATGGTATGTTGTTAACAATGAAAGAAAGTGGCTAAGGTTTATGAGCAGAAAATACTCTTCACTGTAAAAAACTTGAATATAAACTGTACACATGAAATTTTGGTAGTGTTATGTTGGGCAGTAGATAACACCAGCACCTTTTTAACCAAAATAACATTGCACTTTGGTTTTTGGAGCAGGGAAAGAATACTTAACAGCAGACATCAATGTTAATAACTTAGTGTTTCTGTCAATTGGCCTGTGAATAAACTAGTTTGAAGTGTATTTTCTGTTTTTAAATCCGTTATGAAGAAACAAGGCTCGGTCATTTTGGGGGAGGGAAGGATGTATTCAGACATGTCCTTTACAAATTTTGTGATCCTGGTAAAGCTTATTATGCTATAACATTCTTCTTGATACTTAGATCAGTTTTCAAGCTTTTCATATTAAAATTTAGTTAACTATTTTATCTCTTTCAAGTAATGATGTTGACTCAGATTTTTGTTTATTGATATAGCACTTCAAGCTGATAGCAAATACAGAAATAAGTTTTATCTTTTTTGTGTGCTGTTTTTGCCACTCTAAATGTAGGAGTGGTTATCAAAATGTTGATGTAATTTTTGTATGTACATCATGTATAATTATGAGAATATGCTCCTTTTAAAGCTTGATTCTTAAACACCTTCTTTCTTTTAGCTGTCTGGAATTGTTTGCGGGTTTGTTCCTGCCTTCAGATACTTGGTGTGCATCATTGAATATAAAATTTAGTTACTGCACACACATGTTCAAGCACAGTAGCTGACATTGTAAGGTACACAGTTTGTGTTTGAAACCTTCCCTCGCATTCCCAGAGGTCATCACCTCCACAGTACTCCTGTCCCTGCCACCTTGATTGAGAGCCCCAAGGTTAATGCATTGACTAACCAAAAGCACTAATTTAAAGGTAATAGAACATGAGACTGAGATTATATATATTTTTTTTTTTCCAATGTAATGAACAAAGGACTCAATGTTTTCATTTTGAATAGCCCCAGTTCAGCAAACCATTTTGCCCAGTTTTAGATGCTTTCCTGAATTGGAGCTTAAGTTTGCATAAATATTGTTTTCTTAGGCTTCTATAATTGCAAAATAACAAACACTCAAAAATTCCACCAGGAACCCTTTATGAGAAGTCATGGATTACAGATTAGTTGTAAGTGGTGTAGTTAACTATTTTCAAGTAACATTAATATCATTTTAGAAATGAAAAAGTCCTGCCCCTCTCTTTTGAGGTGCATTGTAATTTTTTTTAACAGACAATGTTATAGTAAAACATTTAATTCAAGAACTGAAGCAGATCTCTTACTTCAGTGAAAAAAAATGCATTACCAGGTGGGACATTGGTTTACTGCTCATCTATTTTTGGTGTCATGTATACATAAACCGATATTGTTCAGTAATTTCCCCCGCACCTCCACCTGTCAGTTTTTTTTATTTTGTAATGCTTGGTTAACTGATGCAGGTATGATACGGCACACCGTATCATGTTTTGGTACAGGTATGTTGCAATGTGTAGATATATCTATTTTCTTTGCAGAGACAGATAATGCTTTCCATAAATTACGTGTTGAGTAACTTTTTTTTTTGTTGTTGTTGTTCAAACTTGTAGTAATTGTTGGTATGTTTTTCCTCCATAGCTAGCAGGACTAGTAACTTGTTCTCATGGTTTTGGATGGCTTTATGTTTCTCAGGAGTGAAGTTTTCAAAATCTGTTGTCTATGGTATTGTTACTGCAAAACCGTGTTAAGTTATTCTTGTTTCAAACATCAGTATTAATTGCAATGTTTTTACATCTTGTCTTGTTTCTAAGTTAATGCATTTTAAAACTGTGTTTATGCAGATGTGATGCTAAACACTAACCTGAAAGGCAGCATAGTTACAGCAGTTTCTTTTCCCCCAAACAGAGTGCAATAGAGTCTCTCTTTGGAGCCTCACTAACTGGGATTGCCTATTCTCTCTTTGCTGGGCAACCTCTTACAATTTTGGGGAGCACCGGACCAGTTCTAGTATTTGAAAAAATATTATTTAAATTTTGCAGGTAAGCGATGTTTGTATTAGCTTGATGCACTTTCTAACCTTCTAGCCTGTTAGAATAGCTGTAGTTGAAAGCGGATGTGTCTTCAATGTGGATGTCCATGAAGATGTAAATGCAGCGGCAAGAGACTTAAGAGATGGATGTGACTTGGCAAAGCTATAAGGCACTGGTGCACCTTAATGAGAAAATCAGTGATAAGATGTGGCTAGGAATTCATGAAAGTTATGTTTTCACTGTGTGGAGATGTTTGCTTTGATTCTGCAGGGGTAAACAGGGATTGGTCTGTCCTCTAGGTGAAAGCATCTAGGTAGTTCTGGAAGGATTGTCACCATGATGCTTCCCCAAGCTAGGTAGTTGCACCCTCAGTCCTAGAAATGTCTTGCAGTGTTGCTTTACTTTGGAAGATGAGACAGAAAAATGTCTGCTTCCTTCAGAACTAACATCAAGGATGAGAGAAGTGGTGAATTACCTACAGAGCTTGGCCTCAGTATTGGTTTTCAAATAGAATATAGTATAGGTGACTTCTGAGCTCAGTTAATACTTCTGTTTGTTTCTTCACACAGGGATTATGGTCTTTCCTACCTCTCCCTGCGAACTAGCATTGGTCTGTGGACAGCATTTTTATGCATAGTGCTTGTAGCCACAGATGCCAGCAGCCTTGTGTGTTACATCACTCGATTTACTGAGGAAGCTTTTGCAGCGCTTATATGCATCATATTTATTTATGAGGCATTGGAAAAGCTTTTTCATTTGGGAGAAGTGTATGCCTTCAATATGCACAATGATTTGGATAAACTGACTTTATATTCGTAAGTACCACGTTTCTATCTGTTATTAAAATACGTAGGGAAAAGGTTTATAGTATAGAGACATACCGTTAACTAAACTGCAATGTGTGCCTCTCCGTGGAAGGGTAGGAGGAATGCTGGGGGTGGTATGGGTATGAGAAACCTTAGAAAAATTCTATTCAGGATGCTGTGGAATTGAATTTTCTGTGCTAGCTATGCGTGGTTGGAAGGGATGAGGGGCTGTGACAAAGCCTGCTTTAGTTGCAGCTTTATTAAAGGTCACCCTGGAGATTAAAGGTCAGAACACGAGTTCTGCCTTAACGCTTCTAGAACTCATGATAGTTTACCCCACCTGGGTGAGAATTATTTCCAGGTATTTTATCTCATGGAGAGCTTCTGCAACTTTCATATGCTTTGAACAGGGAGTTAACATCTTCAAACAGTGTTACTTTCTACTGTAATTACAGGGAACACTTGAGTTTAAAAAAATTCTTTTTTTTTGAGAGAAGAAAAACAGAAAATACAATAGTTTTGGGTTTTTTTTCTTTCCTGACTAAGTAGAAATATTATTTCTATTCATCACAGTAACTAGCAGTAAAACTATCATTACAAAAATAACTTGTTTTCCTTTAAGGAAAGCAATAAGCAAGCTATTTAGGCGTATCTCTTTTTATATTTCATTTATTTCTGTGGTGGTTGTATATTACCTACCTGTGGTGTGTTGACTTTGGTTGGATACTAGGTGCCCACCAAGCCACTCTACCACTCCCCCTCCTCAGCTGGACAGAGGGAGAAAAATGCAATGAAAGGCTTGGGGGTAGAGATAAGGACAGGGAGATTGCTGAGCAATTACCATCATGGACAAACCAGATTTGTCTTGGGGAAATTATTTTAATCTATTACCAATCAAATCAGAGTAGGGTAATAAGAAAATAAAAACTAAATCTTAAAACACCTTCTCCGCATCTCTCCCTTCTTCCCAAACTCAGCTTCACTCCCGATTTCTCTTTACCGCCACCCCAGGTGGCGAAAGGGGATGGGGAATGGGGGTTGTGGTCAGTTCATCACACGTGTCTCTGCCACTCCTTCCTCCTCAGGGGGAGGACTCCTCACCCTCTTTCCCTGCTTTAGCATGGGGTCCCTCCCATGGTAGACAGTCCTCCATGAACTTCTCCAACGTGAGCCCTTCCCATGGGCTGCAGTTCTTTACGAACCACTCCAGCGTGTATCCCTTCCATGGGGTGCTGTCCTTCAGGAACAGACTGCTCCAGCACGGGTCCCCCACTGGGTCACAAGTCCTGCCAGCAAACCTGCTCCAGTGTGGGCTCCTCTTTCCATGGGGCCACAGGACCTGCCAGGAGCCTGCTTCGTCACGGGCTTCCTATGGGGTCACAGCCTCCTTCAGGCATCCACCTACTCTGGGGTGGGGTCCTCCATGGGCTGCAGGTGTATCTCTGCTCCACCGTGGACCTCCATGGGCTGCAGGGGGACAGCTCTGGGACCTCACTGGACTCCCGTGTGAGCATATTAAATTCACTGATCTGGCAGAAACTATACTGTAGACCTTCTTTGCACCTGATTGTGTTTTGATACACCAGCATAGGTGTGGAGGAACATGAGGGTGGAGAGAGGAAGGTGTGACATTTCCTTGGTTTAGCTCTGTGACATGTCACACATGTCTTCAAGGGTGTGCCACAGAGTTCAGCTTTGGTTTATCCTGTATCTTTTTTCTATCACAAAGCTGTGGGAGATCCAGCCTTTTACAATTGCACGCTTTTCCCCCCCCCTCTCTGTACCTGCAGGGGGAAGAGGGTGCGAAACAAGCATCTTCAGCTAAGTGAGCCAGAAGACTCTCTCAAATACTCTTCCATTTTCTGTTTTTTCTTTCTCTTCCTGGATTTCCACTTATCTACTTGATGGCATCCTGTATCTTCATTGTGTCTGTTTAGAAACTTGTCTTGTCAGTCTTCCTTCGGCATGCTTGTTCATGTTACTGCCTTGACCAGCAAGTAAAGATGCTTTCTTTTTGTCTCATCATACTTACTGTTGCAGTTCCTTTCTCTTCTGATGATTCTTAAGTTACTCTGTTTGCGACTACCTTCTAGGAATTACTGCTTTCCAATCTTCTGTTTCCTTTTGCTGTTACTTTAGGATTCAGTTATGAAAGGAAAGTATATTTATTTCTTAATTTTTTTAAGTTCCCTAAACATTATGCTTTGCAAATCTAGATTCTTTTTGCCTGTGCACATTTAGTGCTTTTTCCTTCTTGACCTTGACACTCTCAGGATGCAAGTTGCCCTGGTTCTTTGCTTTTCAAAAGAGAAAAAGGAGGCTTATTTCTTGCTTATTATCTGTTTCTCTTCTTTTACGTAATTGTTTACATGTCAAGCTTACAGTTTGGTGTGCTTGAATAGCTTTATTTGAAAACATCCCATTAAATCAATATTCAATGTGTTACAGTTGGTTTATTTTTTTTTTTTTTAACTGATGAGTACTTCTGTCAGTCTCTCTGACAGAAAGGATAACTGCAGTAGGGAGGGGCACTTTTACTTTTTCAAAAAGTTATTAAAAATGCATATATGCAGTTGCTTTAAATCTGAGCAACTTATGCATTTATATCTTAGGTTAGCCCACTACATACTCAAAAATTGTGTCTTATTTCAGAGTGACCACTTTTGGCCATATGTAGATCAGAAGGCATGCCAAATGCAACATAAATGGCTAACTACCAAAATTTTAGAAAAGACTTGGAAACTTCTAGAGGATAATGACATGTATGGTTTGAAAAGGAGTTGCCGAAACTGAGTCATCTACACCAATTATTTAAATTAAACTATTTCAATCTCTCTGTTTTTTCTTATGTTGGTGTACAGTAGGACTAATTGAAGTTTGACTCACTGTGGGATGTTAATGCTGTATAGAAATCTAAAAACCTTAACCTGTACACTTAGAAAACTCTTTGTGCCAAGTTGAATTATGTAGAAATCTTTAGAAATTACACAATACATGTTAGTATAGGGTTGTTGGAAAGTGGTGTCATTTGGATTATTATCTTCATCTGTAATTCACAATATGTAGAAGTCCACGTATATTATCTGTTTTGTTTTATTTTCAGTTGTCATGCTATTTAAAAGCTGGCAGATCAGTCAAATAATAAAGTCAACATTTTGCCTGCTTGTAATTCTTTAAAATACATAGTTTGGTTTTTTTGTCCAATCCATTCAACCTCTTGAGCAGTTGCTTTTTTGCATCATCACTTTCCCCACCCCTCCGATAATGCTAGTTCATGTCATGCAAATTCATGTCATGCCTTGTGCTCTGCTACTTTCATAGAAGGTTGGGATAAACTCTGATTTAAACTCTTTAGGATTTTTAAAACTACTGCAAAATCACTGCATTTTGGCATTTACAGCTTAAAAGCATATCAGCTTTTTTTTCTTCCCCTTCAGATGTGTGTGTTCTGAGCCCGAGAATCCCGGCAATGAAACTTTGCAGGTGTGGAGGGATATGAATATATCTGTGGAAAATATAGCATGGAGTAACCTTACAGTTCCTGTGAGTATGTAAAAGCTATGTATATATGTGTGTGCATATAAAAAATAAATACATACACAGTACCAGTCTTGATTAATATTTTTCATCTGGTTTCTTCCTTTATTTGAACCTGGATTGTTTTCTTTAAAACTGTATTTTTAAGAAGATGTTAAGATGGAATCTGCAGTTAAAATGTGGTAGCAAAACATGTTTCATCAGTCTGTTAGATGTTGGTATAAAAATACAACACAAACAAAGAAACTATCTAAATATTGATTGGAAAAAAATAATTATTTGGAAAACTGAAGGTTAAAAGAAAAGGAGAAGAGCTATTTGAAGGAAGAGGCTTGAAAGCATTACCTTCTGAACTGGATATTTCATACTGAGATCTAATTTTGTGGGTAGGTGAAGAGGAGGAAAGTTACCGTGTGGAAGTGATACTGAAATCTTTTAGGAAGAAACATTTTTACTGATTTAGTCGATCATTGGGTGGGATTCAGTTGCCTAAATGCAGCTGTCCACAGTCACTTTGCATACCCTGGCATCTGGTTTTCACCTACATCTTGAAAGGTTTGGATCTGGTAGAGATTTTGTGTTGTGTGTGCTAGCTGCGTGTGCCTACTTTGGCCATCTTAGGCTAAGATGGCAGTAGACATCTGTTTATGGGCTGTCCTTGTGTCTGAACCTAGATATTCATACTGAAACTAGGTGTTTTGCACAGCAAAAATACTATGAAAAGCCTCAGTGCTTTACTTGAGTTTTAGCTGTAGTGTTTTCTGTGTACCACCAACAGCTTCTAGTCTACCATAATCACTTAGGGTGGCAGTTTCTCTTGAACGGTTACAATATTCATTTTCTATTTATTTTTTATTTTATATACCTCTTCATTCTCTTAAGCATCTTTAGTCTTCCCAGAGAGACAGAACTGATTCAGGATTTGCTGGTGCTTATAATCAAAGTAGATTGTTAACACAGAGAATTTCTGTCATAAGTTTTCGATAACTCAGCCTGTTTGAAGACAAGGTTGTGGCAGTGCTGCTGCCGACTATTTGATCTGTTGTACTCCATGTGTCTACTTTAATTCTTTACTTTGCATTTTAGTGAGCCTTTTGGGTAGGGATTGTCTGACTTTGTTTTCTTTTTTATTCAAATCCATTATTTATGATGCTTTTCTACTTTATTAGAAACTTTTATCTGTATCAGGACAAAACAAAGTCAAGAATAAAGAGGTGGTAGAAACTGAGGTGGTCCTTTTCTATGTTCATTAGCTTGAAAGTTGATGTTGGATAGTCTGCTTTTCCTAGGCTTAGTCCTCAGTCTTTATTTATACGTTCAGTCTTGTGATGCTTTGAGAAATAGAATAGAAATGAGGTGAATGTAAAGTAGTTGTTTCTTCTTGGGCATTTCCCAGCATTTTGTCATTCTGAAATAATGTGATGGCTAATGTGGCTCTTCTGGAACAGACAGCACACATTTTTGGCATTTCAGGATGAGGTAGTGATGAAGGAAAGAACACCCTTTTTGGGATTGTGAAGGTTCTTAAATGTGTTTTATATTGAAAAGCTGCAAGTTAGGTTGAATGTACTAAATGAATAAAATGTAGAAATTTAAGTAGTTTTTTTCTTTGCAGGAATGTTTAGAATTTCATGGTGTGTTTCGTGGATCAGCTTGTGGCCATCATGGACCATATATTCCAGATGTTCTCTTCTGGTCTGTCATATTATTCTTTACAACGTTTTTCCTCTCCTCTTTCCTTAAGCAATTCAAGACCAAACGTTATTTCCCAACGAAGGTAATTCTGATTAGAGACTATTGTTATCTTGTGATAAATACAGTAGTAAAACTTAGTGGAGTTGAGTTTTCTATTTTGCTTCAGAACTTTATATTGAGAGATTTCTTTTAAAACAGAAGAAGAAGTTGAAAACAGAAAATTAGCTAATAGTTCCAAAAATGAAGACATTAGATGAAAGAAATGTGCTGCAGAAAATTCACTGCTTGTTCTCTACTTTTGTATAGTTACAACACTAAGCATTAGAAGACCTAAGCAGTCTGTCTTCTCATGTTAATGGGTATTGCCAAGTATAATTTGGAAGAGTTAATACTGCTGCTCTTTTCCTCACCTAGCCGTACAAAACAATTGATTGCTTTCCCCAAGCTGCTGACATATGAAGGATTCTGAGTGGTTCCTCGGGAGATCACTATTTCTAATCAGGCTAATATCATGATTATCCTTGGACTGATTTACACAACCTCTGCTAGCCAAAATAAAGCGGTTAGATCTTCTATAAAACTCAGCTTATTCCTACAATGTGTTCCTAATGTTTAATAAAGTCACCTTTGATAACCTGAATATGTTGCAAATTATGCCTCTCCTGTCTATTAAAACATCAAATGTACGAATATTGATTTCGGAACAATTCAGTGATGCTGTTGAATTAATCTACAAGAGCCTAGCTGTGACGGCCCAGCCTCCTGGTAGTATTGAGGGGATAGGAAGATGAGGAAGCCATTATTTTAAGTAATTTACTTCTTGCAGTAGATGACTTTTAAATGACATAATGGTATGAAGAGTTTTACAGAATGCTTTCCTTCTGCAACTTCATGCTATTCTGGCAGGCAGCTTAAATTTTAAAATGAAAAGAGAAAATATATGTAATGTTCAGGGGTGTAGTATGATATAAACAGACTTCACTATTCATAGGGGAGAAAATTGTCTTCCTATACAAGCAAATTCTAATGATGAAAAAGCAAGAGTTAATACAAGTCTTTTCTTTATAGGTGCGTTCTACCATCAGTGACTTTGCAGTATTTCTGACCATAGTAATCATGGTTTTGATTGACTATCTTGTAGGAGTACCTTCTCCTAAGCTTCATGTTCCAGAGAAATTTGAAGTAAGAAATAAAACCTTTTAAAAGCTTAACTTTTTAAATGCTTACAGTTTCATATACAGTAGAACAATGGAATTGTGTAGAAATAGAATTTTATCTTTTTTACTTATAATGTTGTTGATGAAGTAATCTCTCTTTTCTGTTTTGGACGTATGTCTCATCTGACAGAAGAGACTATGCTTTATATTATAATATCACTGAAAAGGAAGCATTCTTTTGTGCAAATGTGCAAAAATGAAGGAATGGAATGCATTTGTTTTAATTTTCCATGTAAATGTCACGTTCACATATAACAGCCAAGTCAGTCTTTTGGTCAAAGGCATTGGAATAAAATCTAAACACGTGTTTGAGACTGTTGATCTGTTCATTGCAGCTGTTTGTGGCAATAAAACCTGCATTTTCTTTCAGTTGTTTAATTCTTATTGCTGATGTTTTGGTTTTTTTCAGCCCACCCGAAAAGACCGAGGATGGTTCATAGATCCTCTTGGAAGTAATCCTTGGTGGACACTATTGATAGCTGCTGTTCCTGCTTTACTGTGCACCATTCTCATTTTCATGGATCAACAAATAACAGCTGTTATTATAAACAGGAAAGAGCATAAGCTGAAGGTAAAAGTCATTTTCACAAAACCCTAACATCGTGTAAGTCAAGCTTATTTAAATCGGATTCATCCTGCAAGTCTGTGAAACATTACCAACAGCTACTAAATAAATTTATGTATTGACTAATAAAGAATGAATATAATTTTGTGGACATTCTCAAATTATCTAACTTTTGTAGTTATCAGTTATTTACCGGCTACGTTATAAATAATGATATCAGATAAATAGAAAACTTACTAAATTATTTCTTTGCTTAATTTTACAGAAAGGCTGTGGTTACCATCTTGATCTGCTCATGGTTGGTGTTATGTTGGGGATATGTTCTATCATGGGTTTACCGTGGTTTGTTGCTGCAACTGTCCTGTCTATAAGTCATGTTAACAGCCTGAAAGTTGAATCTGAATGCTCAGCACCAGGAGAGCAACCAAAGTTTTTGGGAATCCGGGAGCAACGAGTGACAGGATTGATGATTTTTGTCCTGATGGGGCTGTCAGTGTTCATGACTTCTGTGTTAAAGGTAAAATACAGATTTTTCCAAAATATTTGTATTTTCTTTGTGCTTTTGATTTTGATACTGTGATTTAGCGTTTCATGATGTTAGTAAGTTTTATTATGTTAAGTAAAATACGCATCCAGTCATTCTCGAATTGCTTTCTTAATAACGGGTGTTAGTTGAATAGAAACGATGGGGGGAGATGTAAGAAAATGGAATCTGAGCAAGCTAGAAATGTAGTGAGGAGTGAAGAAAGCAACCTTTGTCTATTTTACCTGATTTTTCTTGCCAGCTATCTTTTAGTTTCTCAAGTCTATGTTACCTAAAATAGTTCTTCTGTAGTTTTTAGGTGAGTGCATAAATGGAGAGAGAAAAGGAGTGTGATAAAGATATAGTTACTTGAGAGGAAGTAATAGTAGTGTAGCAGAAGAAACAAAAACATCTGGTTTAAAAAGTGATCGTCAGATCGTTCACTTCTAGTTCTTATCTTCAGTTTATTAAACTTCCTTGGATGTTTAAAGCGTCAAGATTATCTTATGCGTCATCACAGTGTAATACTGATTTTGTAGGTCCTATTGTACCCTCAGTTTACGCTTTGTCTCTCAACTTAAATCCATAGTGCCCTTCTGAAGACTTTATTGGAAGAAAATGAGTCAGCTCAGTTGGCTTTTTGCTCAGATTTGCATAAAATCTGTTCAACTTCTGCTTTGTTGTTTCAAATCCAATAGATAAAAGGAGAAATGAAAAAAAAAAAAGTCTTTTTATTGCCAAAATAGCAGATATGGCATAAATTGCATAATTGCTGATACCTTTAAAGAACTTTATAAAAGTCTGTTTGAAGACAGATCACAAGTCATTTCACAAAAAAGTAGCTTCTGCTGGCTGTTTAAGTTTAGATAATGGGAAGAAATAAACCTATGAACACACAACTATAGTTTAGTAATTAAAACTACATGTTATAAATTCTTAATAGTTTACCATTTGCATGTGTCAAAGAATGTAAAGGTCTGAAAACAATAAGGTAGTTGCAGTCACGAAAAATGAGTATTCATAGAATCATAGAATGGTTTGGGTTGGAAAGGACCTTAAAGTTTCCTTATAGTTCCAACCCCGCTGCCGTGGGCAGGGACACCTCTCACTAGACCAGGCTGCTCAAAGCCCCATCCAGCCTGGCCTTGAACACTTCCAGGGATGGGGCATCCACAGCTTCTCTGGGCAACCTGTTCCAGTGTCTCACCATCCTCACAGTAAAGAATTTTTTTCTAATATCTAATCTAAATCTCCCCTCTTTGAGTTTAAAACCACTACCCCCTCATCCTATCACGGAATCACAGAATCTTCAGAGTTGGAAGGGACCTCTAGAGATCATCTAGTCCAACTCCCCTGCTAGAGCAGGATTGCCTAAAGCACATCCCTCAGGGCTGCATCCAGGCGGGTCTTGAAAATCTCCAGAGAAGGGGACTCCACAACCTCCCTGGGCAGCCTGTTCCAGTGCTCTGTCACCCTCACTGTAAAGAAGTTTTTCCGTGTATTTGAACGGAACTTCCTATGTTCTAGCTTGTGCCCATTGCCCCTTGTCCTGTCGCTGGGAACCATTGAAAAGAGCCTGGCGCTGTCCTCCTTAAACCCACCCTTTAGATACTTGTAAACATTAATCAGGTCCCCCCTCAACCTTCTCTTCTCCAGGCTAAAGAGTCCCAGCTCTTTCAGCTTTTCCTCATAAGGGAGGTGCTCCAGTCCCATAATCATCTTGGTTGCCCTTCGCTGGACTCGCTCCAGTAGTTCCCTGTCCCTCTTGAACTGGGGAGCCCAAAACTGGACACAGTACTCCAGTTGTGGCCTCACCAGTGCAGAGTAGAGGGGGAGAATGAACTCCCTCGACATACTGGCCACAGTCTTCCCTATGCAGCCCAGGATGCCATTGGCCTTCTTGGCGACAAGGGCACACTGCTGGCTCATGGATAATTTGCTGTCTACCAGGACCCCCAGGTCCTTCTCCTCAGAGCTGCATCGCCACAGTCTCTGATAAAGAGTCCCTCCCCATCTCTCCTGTAGGCCCCAGATTTGACCATCTCTGGTTGAAAAGCTACCAAGAGCTCAGCTGTATAATGCACATGATCAGAATCAAAAGCAGAAATACTGAAATAGATTTATTGTTGCTCAAAAACAAAATATAAAGGTGCTGATGGCTGAAGTGATGTTTACCCCATGTTTTAACAGCTGATTCTTAGAAACTAATACTTTTATTTTTTATGGAACCGAGGGTAATAGGAATTATTACTATTTGCTCTTTATGAAATGTTCTTCTTTTTCAATGTGAATGGCTGCTGCTGTTGGAAAAAAAGGAAGGAGAATAAAGCCGTGCATCTGTAGGTTGCTGTGCTTTTGTTCTGTGTATGGATTTATACTGATCTAATGCAGTAGGAGTTAACATAAATGAAGTACTAGCATGTCAAATTATAGAGCTTGCAGTGAGGACACTAGCTTTTTTTTTATATATATATATATATGTACATAACACATAGATATGCAGTAACGAATCCTTAAGGCATAGTTTTATTCTACGGTATTTAAGTTTCACTAAAGGCTTTTGTTCAGGCTTGATAGCAGCAGTTTTTATTAAGATTTTGAACTGTATCTTGGCTGTCCTTTACTCAGAAGTTTCATGAATTCAGGAGCGAAGAAAGCCCTGCTTGCTTTGTGTAGGCTGCAGAGGTTTGATGCAAGTGCTGCTGAAATTAGCGGACAGCTTCATTATCTTAGTAAGCTTTAAATTGATCTTACTGGAGCAAAATTTTAGCCCTGAATAGTGAGCAGATTTTCATACCTCAGTAGCTCTCATGGGATTTTTGTTTTGTCTGCTCCGGAAATGCAAGATTAGTGATCAAAAGTAAAACTTCATATGGCAGTTTCATGAAGTTGATAGTCTCGCTACAGTTCCTATCAGATAGCAACATAAAGCACTATACTTAGCATTAATTGAAATCGTGGTTGCAACCCAGAAAATTGAATGAATGGGCAGTCAAGAAGGAACTACATTTTAATCCTGCTGGTAGTCTTGTTAGCTCTAGATTTTTTGGCTGCTTAATGATGCATACATTTTCTCTATAAATAAAGAGCCTCAGCTTTGACAGATTTCACTTAAGTAAAATATAAAGTAAAAGAATAACTTGGTCCATGTCTTTCACTGATATGGACTGCAGTGTTATGTGATGTTGGTTCCACGAGTAACTGTGTGGGTGTGTTTTCCTCCCCAGTTTATTCCAATGCCAGTTTTGTATGGTGTCTTTCTTTACATGGGAGTATCTTCATTAAAAGGCATTCAGGTAAAGTCTGATTTTGATGAGCAATTTGCTTTTATTTAACACTAAGTGAAAAGGAAACTGTAACACATTACTTCGTGAGCAACAATAAAGCCAGTCCATATTGTCTGAATAGTATGTAGGATAATTTCCTGTCTGTCATATTCAGCTATTTGTTCTTGTTGTGTTGTGCTTTCACTTATCAGTTCTTTTGCAGTTATTCTTTCGGTAGTGTAGCTGAGAAATAAATTTTCTGAAATTTTGTAGTTAGTAATGGAGGGGGTGGGGTGGGTGGGGAACCTAACAAAACAGCCATCCGCCCCACTCCTCTGAATGTTCAGTGTACTTCATTAGCATTTTATTTGGGATTAACATATGTTTCTGGAGTCCCTTAAAAACGTTTATTTCCTCCTGGAGGGGAAGAAAATAATTAACTGAAGGATGATTTATTTTTCAATGCAGTTTTTTGACCGTATAAAACTGTTTGGAATGCCTGCCAAACATCAGCCTGACCTGATTTATCTACGTTATGTGCCGCTCTGGAAGGTCCATATCTTTACAGTTGTTCAGCTCACTTGTCTAGTTCTCTTGTGGGTGATTAAAGCCTCTGCAGCTGCTGTTGTTTTCCCTATGATGGTAAGTTTTCTGTTTCACAAGTTAATAATTTTCCGAGAGTATGTGCATCATCCAGGATCTCTTCAGAACATATTTGCTGCCTTAAGAAAGAAGGGAGTGGGAAAGAAATAAAAGAACCCGTAGTACTTCACTTTTGAAACACAAGGACTTTTCGTTTCCTGAAAATAAGGAATTCAGTTGTGAATTGCTATTGAAAGTGGAAATTATTTAACTTTGTGGTAAGATAAGACTAGTACTGCAAAGAAGGGCTTCAGATAAAGATTCTGAATGTACTGAAAGTGTGCCTGCGT
The DNA here is from genome assembly GCF_028500815.1 of Rissa tridactyla. Lineage (NCBI taxonomy): Eukaryota > Metazoa > Chordata > Aves > Charadriiformes > Laridae > Rissa > Rissa tridactyla. The sequence continues at coordinate 124,724,791 of NC_071467.1, forward strand.
TTTTGTTCATTTAAGTTGTTTAATATAAATGATTTCATTTATGGTTCCCCTAAGGTTCTAGCATTAGTGTTCATTCGCAAGCTCATGGATTTATGTTTCACCAAAAGAGAGCTTAGCTGGCTTGATGATCTTATGCCAGAAAGTAAAAAGAAGAAAGAAGATGACAAAAAGAAAAAAGAGAAAGCAGTAAGTGTGAAAACAATCAAACTAAGCACGTTGTAAATTACTAAAAAATACTCAGTGAGACTTAAAAGAATTTTAAGTGGCCTGAGCATATGACTGTAGATACCAAATACACATTTTGAAATTCTTTACTAATGAGATGTAATGCTAGAGGAAGTATTACTGTCAATTAAGTTAAGGAAGAGTCACTCTTTCAATGATGCTATTGTGAACTATGACTCTTATTTGTGATTAAAATTAGCAAGCAAAGTGGGGAAAAAAAGCAGGTTTTAGCACAAAATGTTGTTTTCTTTGTCTTTCATCAGGTTAGAAGGAGAGAAATGGGAGAGGGAGAGAAAAGCAGTGGAGCAGGGATCTTTACCCTGCTTAAATAAATCACAAAACTCTTCAGAGTACCAGGGACATTTTGCTTGTTTGTGTTTGCAGACCTGTAGTTAAAACCAACTGCTAATTACCAATAATACAGTATTATAGCATGTATAACTTCTCCATAAAAGTCTTACCTAACTGTACACCAGCTATCTGAATTCCTTACAAAACTTGTAACCCTCTCCTTCACCTCCCCCTACCCCTATGGAAAACACTCGTAAGAAAAAAGGTCTCAAACTATATCTCCTGCATTCAATTCCAGTGCTTACAGGGACATTCCCCTTACCCCTATGGAAATTAACTGTCAGCGTGAGATACTTCTTTGATTTATGCTGTGTGAGTGATTTTATAAAAAAACTCTTCACTTGAAATTTACAGGAAGCAGAGAGAATGCTTCATACAGGGGACAATGAAAGTGTACACCTTGCATATGGAGAAGCAAATTTGGATTTTCCTGTAAAAACCTTAAAATACAGGTATAATGAAATATTGGTCTTTTAAGAGTTTTTGTATCACGTGCTGTAATTTGCTTTATATGAAGTTGATTGTACATGAGTTGAATTAGTTTTTTTTCCCAAGCTTGTAACTCAGCCATGATTAGGAAGTATGAAGGTGTATCTCATGGTGCTATAGTAGCATTTTTATGTTGCATTGTTCTTTAAACTGCATCTTAATTATAAATTTACATGACCATCTTGAACAGATCAGATGACTCAATTTCAACCAGCTGTACTCAAGGTGAAGAAGCTTCCTTGGTCAGTTTTTGTGGAATATTTGTGTGTTACTGTGCATGAAATAACTGAGTATTAAGCAACTAATGGCATCAGTTGAGCCGTGTGTTTACCAGCCACTTGGATTTTTCAGAAATAAGTATGCAGTTCTGTGATGGTTTATTTAAGTGAGGGCTAAAGTCTGTAATTTCTGTGATATAAAAGAACTTTTTACAGGCAGACATTTTTTACTTTAAAAGGTCATTTTCTGAAAGTAAATGTGAGGATAGGGTTACTGGTTACAGTATAGGGTTATAGGGTAGTTACAGAATAGGGTTACAGTGCTGGAATTTCACTGATGGAAAGTTCCTTCAGCACTGGAAGGTGTTTTGTCTCAGTATGCATCTCCCTTACTGGGGATGTATTCACCTTAGTTGCCAGGTATTCGAGAACTGTTCCACACACCTGGAAGACGTGACAGATAAATAGCTTGCCAGCTTTTTTGCCTCTCTAATACTAAGGGTTCCTAGGTTAAAAATTGTCTTTCCTATGGATCTCGGGTAGTGTCAGGTCTACCCTGATGTGAGTTGGGAATAGGCAGATTTTTGGATTATATTCCTGTTGAGTGCTATTGTCTACTGTAAGAGCAGACTTAATTAGACTTTAGCAACTCAAATGAAAATGCTAAATACTAAAGCTTTTTTAAAAAACATTTGAGTTGCTAATTGCGCTCACAGTAGAACTATGATGTCATCGACTGTGTGCATGTGTGTTTACTATATATTTCACTGTCTTGTATCTTGTGGGGATTCCTGAGGAAAAATGGCTTTGAAAGATTTCTATGCAATTTGAAGAACTCTTACAGATGCCCTGAGGTAAATTCTGAAGCTTAAGTACGGAACAGAACAGAAGACATATCTACAGGCAGCACCTAAGTCTGCTGTACATATAAATGTGTGAAGGGCAAAGAGGGAAATAGGTTTTGAAAGCTTACCATCTGTAAGGGCGAACTTACTTTCTGCAGGACTTGGGGAGGATGGTGGCAAAAAAACCTTGAAAAATGTCTAGTAAGGCTCTGGAGGAAAAAAATTACCTTGAAATCTGTCTAGATAATTGGGATTTCTAGATTTTTACTAGTTTTAAATCTCAACTGAGTTACCATTTTCAAAATTTTATTAACATCTGCTCTTTTGCCCTTGATTATTTCCTGGAAACAACTTAAAATAATTCTAATTTATGAAAAGCTTAGTGGAACAGTGTGATTAATTTCATTATTTCTGGGCATGCAAAATAATTTTCTGAAGTTACAGGTAATTTAGAAACGAGGTATCTCTCAAATAGTCTCAATGTTTTAGTGGTATCTTATGTGAAATACTGTTTTAAGATGTTATGTGATTAAGGCAGCACTAGTGAGTAAAGTTTTCAAATTTTTGTTGAAGTACATTTGTAAGAGATGAACTCAACTTGTGGCTGCGTAAATATTGAAAGAAGGCACAACTGATGTAAATGATGAGTGACAGTAAATATAATGTTGTTGCAAGGTATTGAATACTAACCAGAAAGTATGTTTGTTCTTTAGCGTTGATCCCTCAATTGTAAACATATCAGACGAAATGGCCAAAACTGCACAGTGGAAGGCTCTTGCCATGAGCACTGAGAATGCCAAAGTAAACAGACCTAACCTGAGGTAGCTATAATTACTCACGCATTTTCTAACTACGGTCTTGTGTTTAGCAGCTAATAGCTGTATTTGTGTTTCTTGAAATGCAATCTCAAAAAAATGAGCATATGTGGTTTGTAAAATCTGCATTGACTTTTTGCTTTTGAGGAACTTGAATTTGAACTTAACTTTTTGCTCCTTACTCTTAAGTTAAAAAATTTCTATAAACAATTAAAATTATTTTGCTGAATGTATTATTAAAACTTTAAAGTTACTCTTTATTTGCTTAATACAATTGTACGCTACTCTGATGGGTTTAGGGTTTCTAAAAGATTTACTAGAATATATATGAGCATGGAAATTGTTTGATCCTGAATGTTACAAATGCCAGTGGGAATAAAAGGTAAGTCCAGCACTTTCATTGTTGCTTTATGCTGCCCTAGGGTCTGCCCCCTGTTTTTGTGGGTGGGTGGGTTGATTGGTTGGTTGGTTTGTTTTTCCCTGACTCATTGTTAATCTCTAAAAATTAAACCTGGCTCAAATATTATCTTCACTGGATGTGAAATATACTTGAATGAAGTACTAGACAAATGAGGAGTCCTCAGTGCTATGAACATTTCCTGTACCTGACACGCATCTTCTGTGATGGCCAGGTGCCTCTTTCCCAGTCAGCTCCCTATCAAACAAGAAAGTCTGTATGCAGTGAATCATTCTGTTTCATCCTAGTTTCTTTCCTGTCTGGCTGAATCTGTCAAGGGGAACAAACCAAATATTCATATAGAATATCTCCAACTTCCTGAAGAGCCTGTAGTTTATAGGGACTGGTATCTGTGGACTGTTCCATCACAGTGCAACTATTGTTTAGTAGTTCCTATGTAGGAAAGAGGGGAGAATTGGCCTAATTGACTTGGAAAACTAACCTTATGCAGTCCTGCTGTCTGTAAATGCAGCTTCTTTTGGTTGATCCCTTTCAGCCAAATCTGTCAAAGGCAGGCAGGCTTCAGAGATGTGAAATTGTCAAGTTTTGTGTAAAATAACATCTCGGTGGAAGAGTTTCTGGTGAGGGAGTATTCATACATAATCATCCAAGCTATTGGGTACTGTTCAGCTTCCATCATAGAAACAGCAGTAGTGGTTGGCCACTTAGCACTTGTATACCATGTGTTTATTCAGCGTGTGCATTGCTCCAAAATAGGCATGGAAATACGCTTTGTTTTGCCCAGACAGTAGGTCAACCAATGGTGAAAGAGGAGACAAGGAGACAACTTGGAGGTATTGTAATAGGAAAAGCTGGAGACTCATTACTACAGGCACAATTTTCAGCAAATCTTCAGCCTGTATTATTTAAACATTTAAAAATATTTAAATAAATGTTTTTAACCCTTTAAAAAACTCTAGTACCACACAAGCTAGACTGTTAGGAAGATAGATACCAGAGGCAATAGATAGATAACAGAATGTGTGTGTCAGTATACCCTCGTATTTTAATTGTTTAATTCCTTTCATGCAAAGTTCTGAGAAACCTGTTACAGAATTTGTGGACGCTTCTGGTACATTATCTATAGTCATTGGGCATATAAGGCTTGAAGAGATACAGACCCATACTTCTCTTTCCAGAAGAACTAAAATTTATAGATTTCGTTTTCAGGCAGTTAGAACTTAGTACAACTCCATCTTGTGCTTTCCTGTTTCCTGAGTAGGTTAAATTAGAATAGAGTTATATGCAGCACTAGTGAATTAGGCCTCTGACCAGTTTGGAATGTTTTTTGGTCTACTTAGGTCATATTCAGTATTCCATCTGTTTTTTATATTTTGCTATAAGATGTTTCCCTTTGATTCCATAACATGCCCCACTTGAGATCAGTATGGTAAAAATTGCATCTTGGAAGGGAGCTTGCTAAAATTACAAATTGAAAATAAAAAACATTGGTGATGGACACTAGCTCTTTCAAGAGGCAATCTGATAATCGCATGAATCTGGAAGATGTTAGGAGGCAGGACCTCCTTGAGCCTTAACTCAATGAATTGGTTGTTGTTTCGAGGTATTTGCTACCCTTTCTTGTATAGTGAGTGCTGGAGAGATTTAGAGATGTCATCACTGCTCAGTCAAAAATAATTCCCATTAAATTTTTCATCTCGGTTCTCTTCAGGTTTTTCTGTGTAACAGTCTTCATCTGATAGCATGGACAGATGTTTAGTGCTGTGGTAAAAATGGTTCTATAGGCACTGCTGTTTTCAAATTTATAGGTTTCAAATAGGATGCAGTTTGAAGCAACCAATGTCTTTTGGAATTCCAGATGACATGTTGTGTGGGTTGCCATTATTACTTAAAAATCGTACTTTTAAAAAAAATATTTTTTAGATTTGTTTGTATTTTCCAAACTGATCCAGTTTGCTTTTTCTTCCTACCTCCACAGTGTCTCATATCTTATAGACTCTGCGGAGTCCAGGCACACTTATATTTTCTAAGGAATCCCGGAATTCTATTTGCATGAATTTCTAGTACACTTTTTTTTTTTCCCTTAAAGAGCAACTTCACAGATGTTTTGTCACTTATAAAATGCATGCCTAGAGAATCCTCCCTCTTACGCTGTTCCAATTTCTCCTCTTCTGTCCTGCGACTACCTCGGGATGTTCCTTTCTATCCTTGCATAAGCCACTGTTCAGTGCCTGCCTCCCTAAAAGTGTCAGTTGTTTGGGTGCCAGCCAGACAGTTGTCTTTAGGGTCTTCCACTTGAATGGAGACTTAAGTGGATTTCTAACTGTCCTCTACTCTTGTTAAGTGTTGTTCCCCATTTTGAAGGGACTGAAATGTTTTCCCAGTCTTGTCTTGTGAACAAAATTGTTTCCCTGACCAATAATTAAACAGTATTAATACTATTGCTTGTTATGTATTTTTGAGTATTTTTAACTAGACATTTTTGTGAATTTTGGTTTTGTTTGTTTTTTCAAAAGATGCTTTGCAAAACAATTTCAAATCAATAAGAGCAGTGGGACCAGAAATGGTATTTATAGGTGAGATCTCGGTGATTTCTCTCTTTAAGCTTGTACTGTTCCTGTGAGTAGTAACAATTACTAGAATGTGATAGAAATGCATCATTATAAAAGTATCTTTACATAAAACACTTTCAGTGTTCGTTAAGTATAAAATGTTTGAGAGTTAACCTTTACTAAAGTGAACTAAACCTTTCACTTTCCTCTTTGCTTTCAAACAGCCCTGAAAAACCAGAAAGTGTGAAAATAAATGTGGAAGAGGCACCTGTTGTGAAATACGTGGATGCTGAAACATCGTTATAGTACTGAACCAAGGGGAACTGCGTGTATTTGTGTGTGTGTGTGTATATATCACTGCAGGATATTATACCATTGAAGTGTGATTTCCAATTTCAGGAGCAACATGTATTTAATTCTGCCATTGTTTAGGGCACTGTAGATATGCTTGCATAATGAGAAGATTTTCCTACAAGTAAGTTGAGTGGTAATCACACTTCAGCTATTTATTTTATTGGAAATTTTATTTTCATTTTTAAATAGGAAGATTGTAATGAATGCATATTATTTTCAATAATCAATATGTGCATAAAAGTTAAATCAGCTTTTGCTGAAAATTACTGGTCCACATTGCTTAAATTTTTGCAATACCTCTGTTTATAATGTGCGCTACGGAAGTTTGTTTTCCATGCAGGCAGTTACTGCTTGTTTTTGCAGGGTATACTTTTTCGTGATTTCATAGAACAAATATTAATGTGCTGTTGACGAGAACTACTGTGTTTTATGTCTCCACTACATGCTGGTGTTTTCTGGATTCTGTCTCTCTCCTATTTTATGGAAGTGGCCTAGAGCCCTAAGTCAGGTGGTTAGTTAATCTTTAAAATATATATAAAAACCCTGTTCTGCTACCCCCTTTTTTTTTTTTAAATTCACTCTTGATTTTTAAATTGTTATCCAGTAGCAGTATGAGTGCAGTAATTGTACTGACAGTCCCGAGTCAGTATTTGTCATCCTGGACAATCCATGTTTACACAATATAAATTGGATTTACCAACAGCAATTTGGTCTATGGGAAATTATACATACTTACCACACTAGTACTTTTGAATTCTTTGGTTCCTGTTTTTACTTACATTTTCCCATCAACTTTGAGTCTGATTTACTTAGCTTTAAGACTGAAACTTTAGAGTATTTCATGTCCTCATCAAATGTATTTCTTGCTTAATTAATTTTAAATTTACTGTGTATTTGATTAAATTAGCTGTAGTTTAATTCTGTAATAGATTTTTGATCAGTATTATTTTATGGATTACAAATTGCTTGTGGTATTTGTGTGTACAGTTCTGATCTTCTCCATTGTAAGGGGCATATATGATAGCACACCAACTTATTTTTAAACATTTTATTTATTTTAATTAGTAAGAATTTTTATCTTGTAAGATGAATTTAAGTAAATATTCATTTATTAAAGTAAATGGGATTTTGGGGGGCTCAGTGATAAAGACGCAGTCAGTGCATTTATTGTACTTAAATTTTCAAGTTCTAGTGTTTAGCATTATAATATTTGAAATAATGAGAATTTTATGTATAAATGTAAATCTTGATCACTTACCTGCGCAATTTCCATTTTTAATATTTTTTTTGCCTTACGCCTTAGTTTTTTGGCTTTAATTTCTGAAATGATCTCTTTACATTCTGAATTGCCACCAGCCCTTTCTGGATGTATTACAGTGGCTTTAATTAGAATCTGTGCTCATTTAAAATTAGAAGATGCTGTTTGCTTAATTCTGCTTTTGGCAAAGTTGAGAGTTATACCATGGGCCACGTGGTAAAATTCTCAACAACTGCAAAAGGAGCTGATTCTGGAGGAGGGCAGAGTTCATCTGAAAGTACTACTTGAGGTGGAATTTTGGTGCTCTTCAGCCAAATGTCACTTGGAGAGAAGATAATCTGTATTACGAAAGTAAAGCAATCAGTGGGAATAAATAGAAACATTTTAAAATAGCGTTTAAGTTAGATGGACTGATACTGTTCCCTTTAAATGTAATGTAATTAAATAATGTTGTTCTTTTTTTTCCTTTTCTTTTTTCATTTGGCTGAATTCTGAGAAGGCAGTTTAAAGAAAGTAAATCATAGTGTACAGCAATACAAATAATGCTATCCAAACTGTCATAACAAAGGCTCAGGTCAGTGGCACAGCAAGTGAGGTCTGCATTACCAATTTGACTAATAGTGTGTAATGACCTGTATACACGTTCCTTTATTCCTAGACAATAGTGTAGCTTGTGCCTTAGCATGAGTAGGTGCTCTTTCAGAAAATACCCATGTTTTCCCTCTAGTCAAACTGAGATACAGTGAAACTAGAGCAGATGGTTTCCAAAAACTTTCTGCATTATTTTAAAAAGAAGTAATAAAGTATACATCTGTGTGTCAGTTGTTGACTACTAAGTAGCTCTTGCTGAATCAAAGAGGGAAGATATTTTGGCAGTTTACGTAGCGTCATCCAGAATATATTACCTTTCTACCAGTCCTCCCAGTAGTATTTTACACTTCCAGTTCACAGTCCTACAACAATTTCCAAAGACCCAAAAAATTATAATAAGCCTCTTCGATATTTTTTTTTTAAGACTCTCTAATGTTGGAAATCAGGGTTCCCAGGTGCTGCACATCTTGTATCTGGCTTCTACTTCAGAAGGGTTAAGTTTTGGTCAACATTACAGGAAGAGGGTATTTTTCTAGTAAAGTTGAAAGGAAACAAAACCAAAGCCCCACAAATCTAATCACAGTATTTATTTAATTTTAATTGTGTAGATATTTTAATCAGTGCCAGAAATACCACAACTTGCAAAGCAGTTTACAGTGACCTTCAGTTCCAGTGTTCTTGGTCAGTAGCACGTTAAACTTGCACTTTTTTCCCATATGAATAGAAGAAGATCTGGTTATTAAGTGCATAAAACCCCATTGATAATCTATGGTGAAGTGATTCGCTGCTCATTTTACACCTTCTCTGCTTTAAAATCACACATAGTATTAAACTGCTAAGGATGTAGTTTACTGTAGGTAGATAGACATTTTGCCTTAACGGATGCAAAGGAGCAGTGATAATTGCTGTGCACTGATTTTTTTTTTTTTTTTTTTAATAGGGGTTAAGCCCTGTAAAAACTACGCCAATGTATTTCCATTCCAACAGTCAGAGGAAAATAAAACACCCCTGCACTTTTTTTTAGATGCCTTGGTTTCCAGGAATGGAGCTTAGTGCTACTGTGTATCTGGCTGCAGAGCCACCTCAGGAAGTCCCTCTTTTTTTTTTTTTTTCCCTCGTTTCTTTTTTTTCTTTTCTAATTTATTTATAAATATGAATGTTTACATAAAGTGTAGGTCTTAATTTTGACCACTCCGTTTAAATTATCGTCTAAAATATTTCACTAAAAACGCAGTCTCGTGTTTAAATTATATTCTACAAAACTCATTCTTAGTATTTTCATGTGTATTACGACGACATGCTTTTCATTGTGTTTACATATGCCCAAGTTAATTATACTTTCTTCCTAGGTTAATCTTGCAGCTGTAACATAAGGTTATTCAGTGAAATGTTCCAAATTGCCAAGTTTGTCATCATAAAACCTGTTAGGGTAGAATTTGGTGCCCTAGTGGAGGTTTTTCAACCAAATATCTTGGCCATTTTTTTCTCCATTTAATGAAAGTTCTCCTGTAACTTAACCATTTGCTTCCCCTGCAGCTCTGTCTTTATATGGGAGCTTCCTAATTTGTGCCCTTTGCAAAGGCAGGTTCGACAGGCTGTAAAATATATCTGTAACAAAGGTGTCACGTCGCGGAGCCTGCGCCGTTCTGAAGGGTTGTCTTGTACATACGTTTCCATACATCGTACGATAAATGGTTCATGATTTTTCAGTTCACAAACGTAGTCTGTTAGATGAGCACCACAATGATTTTAGTTTTCTTTTTGCTTCATGTGATTAGTAATGTTTTAATTACTCATCTAGATCAAGTTCATTATCCAGTACAGTACAAATGTGTGAAATACTTTGTTTATACCAACAGTAATTTATTTTACGGCAAATTTTAAGACTAGAGGCAACACAGCTTTGAGTCAGCATAAAAGTAGTGCTATAAATAAAGCAAATTGCTCAGTAATTTTAAGTCGATTTTATTTGTAACATTTTTAGTGAAAACTTATAGGACTTCTTAGTTGGCATTGAAGTTAATCTAAAGACACTTTCGTATTGAATTTAGTATCTGTTGATGTTTATTTGGAATAATGAATGAGTTTGAAAATTGATACTTTTCTAAATGATTTTATTGGCAAGACACATCGTTTATACTACTTTTCTTTCTATTGTTGCTGATACTCCTGTGCAAAGGTGTCTTCCAGGGTTCAGCATCTGTAGCTGAACTACAATTTTGATTTTAATACTGATTCTTTGAAATGTGATTACATACTGTACGGTTCGAATTTTTTATGACTGCTTTTCTAATTGCAATGGTGTTTTCTTACTTCATAACAAAATCCAAAGCAAATGAAAACATTATTCCAAATGTAGAATCAATATTCAGTTTATACAGAAATCATGACTCTTGGTCTTGTCTTTAATGTGAAAGATCCAGCCTTTGTTGTTTTAATTACCGCTAGAATAAAATTATCTTTTGTAATGTTTCAGAAAGTTGGTAAAAGCAATAAAAATCTACTGAATTACGGCCTTTTTCCTCTTTTTATTGCGCGCAGGGAGGGGGCCCGGCCGTGGCGTCCCCGTGCCCATGGCAACGGCCGCCGGCGTCGGCGGTCGCTAGGGTGCCCGGGCGCTGCGGAACACGGCGGCTCGCGATTGGCCTGCGAGCCGGGCTCTTGTCGAAGAAGACGGGACGCGATTGGCCGAGGGGCGGGTTTCCGTTCCCGGCGGGAGGGAGCGCCGTCCCCCCTCCCCTCCCCGTAAGCCGGCCGCGGAGCGGAGGGGAGCGCGCGCCGCGAAGTGAGTGGGACGCGGGGGGGAGGGGGGGCAACGGCAACCGCTCCCTGAGGGGACCGAGGGGCCGGCGGGAGGGAGGGAGGCGGGGAGGGAAGCACCGTTGGCCTCCGCTGCGGGGGAGACCAGCCCGACAGCGGCCTCTGGGGAGGGCTCGAACCCGCCCCTCCCCGCCGTGGCAGACGCCGAGGGCTGGCGTGGGGAGGGGGACGGAGGAGGCAACAAAATTGGGCCGCTGTCCTCTCAGCGTGGTGTGGTTTTGTCACGCAGTTGCCGGGTGATCGCGTGCTTCAGCCATGGTATAATTAAGCCACGGAGGGATAAAGGTTTCGAGCTTGATGTTGAGGAAGTCCAAACGTAATGCTGGCATTTAGGAATGTACGTAGACGTGCAGCTTGGCATAAAACACTTGGAGGGGGGGAGGGGGTGGAAATCAAGCGTGGAGCCAGGCCAGCTTAGTCATGAATTAGATGTGAAAACTCCAGGGAATCTCTGTGCTTCTAAATGAAGCCCTGTTTGTGCGGTACGCTGCCTGCCAGCTCGAGAGGCCATCTCAGTCCTGAATCTTGCCTAACAAACTAGGAGTAATGCCTCTAAAATAAGGGTTACTCTGCCCCCATCCCTCCCCCAAGCCTCCTAACGTCTTCCCCAGCCCCGCACCTTTACCAGCTCTGAGCCTTCAGAACGCTTCAAGCAATCTTTTGTGATTCACAGGAGCTCCAAGCCATAGCAGCACAGTTTCCTAAAAAGGTCTGCCTGGTAGCAAGGACAGAGAGGATGAATTTCACACAGCTACGTATTGTCCTTGCATTGATTATGTGCTTTAGGTAATCCTGCTCTAGCAGGGGAGTTGGACTAGATGATGTCTAGAGGTCCCTTCCAACTCCGAAGATTCCGTGATACAGAGCTGCTCGCTAGACCTCAGAAATCCTCTTTTTTCCTGCATCTGTGAACCGCAAATTAACAGCATAGATTTAGGCTGTATCTACAGATAAAAGTTATGATCTGGAAAGTAGCCCAGAGACTCGCATTGCGTGGGTCCATGAATCTGAGAATAGGCCTGGCCATGTATGGCTCTACTGGAACTGGAGTGGTGCAGAGGGAAAACAAACAAAAAAAACCCCAAGCCAGCAGTGGCTTGAATATTTCAATTTGTTGGAAAAACAGGAACGTAATATTGGATCCTAGTTAATCTTCAGAGAACCTTCATAGAAATTATTAAAAAAATAAAATTTGAGGTAACTATATGCATGCGGAAGTTTTCATGTATAGCGAACATGCGGATTTCCATATTGATTCAGTCAGTAAGATGTGTAAGAAATATTCTTCAAATGTTGTCTCTATGGGTTCATCAGTGTAGAATTTCCTAGGCATGGGCTGTCACTGGTGGCCACCCATCCTGATTGCCATGCTTTCCGAGAGCAAGAGTGGAAGCGGTCCAGAGTTCCCTTTGGTTTCATCAGACTGGGGGAGGAGAAGTACCTTTTGGGAACTTTTTGTCATCTTTTATGCTTCCTTTGCTGTTTCTATTTTGACAATAATATATTGATAATTGCTCTTTTAAGGAGTGAATTTTCATTTGACCTCACACCCAGCTTATGGTATTAGATACATTCCTATCTAGCAACAGCATCAAAAGTCTTACTAAAGCCAAGATATAATGTATCTACTGCTTCTTTATCCAGCTTAAGCCAGTTAACCTTCTATGTATAATTAGACAGTAGAACTTGGCCACTGGAGTGATTAAGAAAGGAGTTCAAGGGTAGGTAGAGCAACTAGTTGGCTTGCAAACTATCTAGTAGTTATTGCTAACAAAGATTGTAAAGAATGTAAGATATCTTTTTGTTTAAGAGAGTTTCTAACTATTACACAGTAGTTTGTGGTGGTAGATTTATCCTCCAACGTGTCTTTGTGTTTTTGTTGATTTGGTGGTTTGTTTTCACCTTCTGAAGGTTTATGTGCTTGTGTCATCTGAGACAGATACTGGACTGGGCCACAGATCAAGCCTGGGGTAGTAATTCCTTTGTCTCCCATCTCTCGTCATGTCAATTCTTTCATTTCTGATGGGGTTCTTGAAGCATTTCTTGTCCTATCCTGCATGCCAGTGCTATCAGAATGCATCTCTCTTCCTATGTAATTGAATTAACATAAGTAATTAAATGTAATTATCCCCAGGTAAAATGAATTAGTTAATATTGCTCTCATTTCATTGTTTTAAATGGAATTGAATAAGACTCTATGCTCTAAAGACATTTTCTTTTAATGTGTTTCTGTTTTTTTAAGGAGTTGTCTGATCTCAATCTTTTTCTGGCACAACCTCAGTGAAATGCAAGTGTTGTTTGGTTTGTTTCTTATACATTACTTATGGGGCTGGCTTAATAGCTAGGGGATGGTTATGAGGATAGTTAATAGCCTGGCTCCATGGAAATTTCTGCTGGCAGGAGTAAAGAAGACACACAGGGTTGGGAACTTATTCAGTGATTTCAAGAAAGTCAAATAACTGTGAGAATAGGTAAGGAAGTATTTCATGCCTGTTTTCTCTCAGGTTTACGTCTGATACAAGGAAAAAAGGGGTTGTTTCCTTTTGTCTGCCCCTCACTCAGTGTGTGGTGCTAATACACCTTCCTGATTTAATGACTGGCTACTGATGGAAGGGTTTTCTGCTCTTCTCCTTCCATTTACAGCTGTGCGTTCTTGCCCCCTGCCTTGTCAGCAGAGGTACTCATCAGCAAGCTGCATTGGTAGAAAACTAACTTTACAAAGAGAAGCATATGGCTTGCTTTCTGTTTAGCTCTCTATATTGGCTCAGGTTTGCGCCAAAAAAGCTGAAGATGCAGAGGTGAGTGTCTGAGGTTGGGAAGGGAAAGGAAAGGGACTGCCATTTTAACCAGCAGCTACCTGTTGATTAATTGGTTTATCTATCTCTGTTGTAAGGCTGAAGGGCACAACGCTTTAAGCTGCATGGATAAATACTTCTTTCTGCTTATTGTCCCTGTCCTTGTACAGCAGAAGTACTTGGGGACAAGCTATAAGGTAATCAGGGTTAAAGTAGGAGAGATTATTTACAACCTGAATCAGGTTTCCCAGTCCAGTGAGCTGTGCACCTGTGGTGTTACTGTGCTGGCAGACCAAAGAGGTTGTGCAGGGTCAGTCTGTGTCCAGGGCTGGCCTCTTTTTGTTGAAGTGCTTTACTGACTCGTGCTGGCTTAGTGGCCTCTAGGAAACGGAGAGGTAACCTCAGAAGGAGTCCTCAGAGCCGGGTGAGGGCTGCATCCCTGGTTGAGCTGCATACCTTCATTCTAGGACAGCAGTGAAGGGAATTTGGCTTGATGTTTGTCAGGTTCCACTTTGAACAGGCACATTTGGATCTATAATGACAATGAACCATTAAAATCTTAGTTAGCTGTTGCTCTGCTTCATCTTTACTAAGGTACCACAAACAGCAAAAGCATTGGACTGGTAGCTCTAAAGCAAGGTTGGTCTACAGTTGTAAGATTTTGTAAAAAATCACAAGGACCTAACAATTTGGTATTGAGTCCTAACCATACTGGGAATCCTCCGGTTATGGTTTAGAAGTTTAACCCAAGTATTACTTTGTTAAATGGAATGCTGGAAATTTTAAGATTTAACTGTATTTGCTCATGGACAAGTTGTTTCGTGTGCGGTTTTGTTTAGTGATTCTTTAATTGGTTGAAATCTGCGCTTTGTACACACGTACTTGTAAGCAAGTTGATAATTTGTGAGTTTCACAGTATTTCTTAGTGTGCAAATGTGAGGTTATGATTGCATTGTGTCATGCCTTAGTAATATGTCAAATGGATCGGGGTATTGGGGAGAGGATATAAAGTACAAATATCATTAAAACAATACATGGAAGCTCTTACTCATGAGGATTGGTACGTGCTTAGCAATGTACTTGGCTTCTCTTAGCTTTTACTGCTTTTGAAGCAAAGGAAATAAATGAACTGAATGAACTTCATTTGGTTTAATCTGAATTCAGGCATTTTGTCTGATGACTGGTAGAACAGATCCTGTTTATATTCGTTCCCTGGCGGTAACTGGTACAATGGAAGTGTTCTGAAGTGTTTTTTAATAACCCTGTGGAGTGGATGTGTGGAGGAGAAAGGAGGAATTTCCTGGAGATCCAGATCAATCATCCTCTGGGGGTGGGGGGGCAGAGTGGTGGTAGGATAAAGGCTTGTTTAAAAGAATAGAAATGGATGAGCTGGGCTTTCAGACCACTCTAGAGTGACCTGAAATACAGTGCACTAGTTCATACTGTCAACAGTTTCATTTTGTGTAGTTGTATGTCTGATGCGAGAATGCATAACTGGGAAATAACTCTTATTTTCAGCTGAGAAGCAGCAGCTTCTGGTAGCTTACGATGCTTTTATTTCCTGCCAGGTTTTCTTCTTCTTTGCCTTTAGAGAAAGAGGAATAAAAATCAATAGCAGAGGAATTCTACGCTGCACAAAGAGAAAAGGAGGCTATCATATTTCATATGGAAAATCCTATTAAAGAGACACCAAAGGGAACATCCAACGGACCATGTTTAGTGAATAGTCAAATGGCTAGAAAGGAACAGACAGGGGTATTATATCCTCATTTTTTTAAAAATTGGAAGTGCTCTACCAGTATGCTGCAGCTGTATGCAGTTCTCAGGCTTATTCTTCAGCCCCAGCCTCCTCCTGACCATCCTTCTTTCACTCAGAGCAGGATCCACATCATATAATAGCTGTCGTGGCAGCAAGAGATTCCTCTTGACTATCCCCTTTCTATGTTTTTCTGTCTCTTTCTAGGGCTTTGTAAGATTTTTCAGTGAACAAATGTTGCATACG
The DNA here is from genome assembly GCF_028500815.1 of Rissa tridactyla. Lineage (NCBI taxonomy): Eukaryota > Metazoa > Chordata > Aves > Charadriiformes > Laridae > Rissa > Rissa tridactyla. The sequence continues at coordinate 124,740,524 of NC_071467.1, forward strand.
ATGCAAGCAACAAGCTGTGGGCTCTTGTGGGAAGTGAGACCTACAGACTGAACGTTGTCTGCAGTGGATCTAATATGCGGTAATGGCCCTGATGAGGCCAGGCCATACAGCTGTGCTCACCTGTGGAAATAAGCTGTGGGTCCCACTGCAAGAGAAGCTGGGCACTATAAGTATAAGGCATTCACCTGAAATTCAGAATCAAACTACTGAAAATGTCTGTGGTTCTTTGGCAGACTGCATGTTGTATGCATCGCACTGTATTTGTCAGATAGATACCTGCTTTTTCTACCCTTCACCTGTCTTGTTTGTTTAGGTGATAAAACCATTATATTCTCTGTTGTCTGAGCAACAGCTTGTATGATACAACCTTGATGTCAGCCTGTAAGCACTGTTGTAACCTAAGTAGATAATCCATGGTGAAAAGTAATGGTAATAATATGCAAGAAAAGCAAGAATCCCAATAAAAATTAAGTGTAATAGTAGGAACCAATATTACCTACCCATGTGTTGTGAAAATAGGGTTTCTGTATGTTAGGTTAATTACTTTCTTGTTAATATCTGGAATTCTAAAGGATATCCTTATGTAATGTCTAAGGGTTCACGTTAAGAAAACGGTAGAGCTGTTTTATTTCTTAAAGTTTCATCAGTTGGTTCTGTAAGTAAACATTTGCAACTTTTGCTGCAATGATATAATTGTATCTATCTACTTATTTTTTAAGGAAATGAGTTTTTAGCCGTCTGGCAATAGTGATACACAATGCCTGATCAGGACAAAAAGTTGAAGAGCACAGAAAAAGCAACAGACAAAAAACCTCATGGGATCTCTATGAGGTATAGTATCTGACGCCTGTCTTTGAACATCAGCAGGACCCGTGTGGAATTTGCACTAGCTGCCAAAGCAGAATGCTTTAATTTGAAATGCAGTATAAACTTGACAACTGTTACTCGGGTCACAAAGTTTATTTACACCTTTGTTGATCTAAGGCATTCTGGAGAAGCTATAAATTCTTCTCTATGCAAAATGGGGACACTAGGCAACACTAGAAAACTTTCTTTTCTGTCAGTAGCATTCTTGCTTGTTGACCTTCTTTACTCTTACAAAAGTACTTTTATGTAACTATTAACATATCTATTTATGCTATTGTGTTTTATCCTAGGGATTATTCTGATCTTAAAAGACTTCAGTCTCTCTTAAATGTTCAGTCAAGCAGGCAACAGGTATTTTTCAATAACTATTAAATGTGCTGTAGAATTTTATAATTATAAGTAATGGTGATTATGATTTGTGGCAGATACTTTGGCTGTTGTGTTCCATTATGATTAAACACATTAGCAAAATCTTGTGTAGTGGATGTGTCATATTTTTTTTTAAAGTAATCTATTAATTTATTTTTTTTAATGGTTGCATATAGTCAAGTGGCCTAACAGATTTATTTTCTTCCATGCCATTCCACAATGTCATGAGAAGGTAGGCTTAGAGATGTATTACTTACAACATGATGAAGAGTGGTAAAGGACATAAAATAAAAAAATCATCATTTTAACCATAAGCAGTTTGTCTCCCGAGAATAACACTTCCGATAAAAATCTTCAGGGCATAAATCTCAATGCATGAAACTTATAGGACACAGTAAAATCTTCTTGACCTCAAGTCACTTAGTGAAGCTTGTGTTTCCCATTTGAAGCAAAGATCAACACACGATGATGGGTGCGAGTCCTTGGAATGGCAGAACAATTTCTCCCTTTCTATTCTGTAAAAAGATACAACAAAATGACTTAGGGAATTGTCCATGTGAGATAGGAGTTATGCACTCCCTTCCTGGATGGAGGCATGGAATTGCTTCTGAGCAGAAAGCTGAAACATCTGAGTTCTACAGATTCTTTCTAGAAAGAATATGAAGGCTGCGCAATTGTAGGAGTGGGACAGGTAAGGAGCATAGGTAATGAATGTGTGTTGCAGATTCTGCTGAGCTTTACCATTATACATTTTAAAGGACACTGTTGTGCACAATTTATATATCTCCATGTACTAGTTTTCCAGCCTTGCTTTACATCACTTTTCTACCACATCAGTCTTGTTTTGCGTGGGGTGTGCGTATATTTTATAATGGCAGATTATAGGTCCAAAGTTCAAGTCAAAACTTGAAAAAAGGTACGTTTGCTTGATAATATTCTTATAAAACTTAAAACACAATGTTTGACTCATCAGTACTATCCCTTTACTCCTTAGCTTCCAGCTATATGTTTTGAAAGTGGTCAAACCAGTGTGACAAGGGCTCCGCAAAATGTCAAAAGCAATGAACAAAAACCCTGTGGTCAATGGCAAGAACGAACAGAAGCTGCTGAACTTGAAAACTTCAGGTAAAAAAAAAAGAAAAAAGCTAATACGATGACATTGTGTTGTATCTCTGCACGTTTTTATGTATCTTAAAGCTTCTTGAAGTGTTGAAGGCATTTGTATTTGTACTTATGTCTTTTACTTGTACTTTCATGTTAACCTGTTACCCAAGATATGAATTATATATTTTTAACTTTCTAAACCTAACTGTGAATGTTCCTGCCTTTGTAAGTTTCAGACACATGCTCCCACTCGGCAGAGTGTACTATTCAGACTTAATATTGTCAGTTTAAATAAAATAATGGTTTCTTTATTTGGAAAGCCTATATTGTACCATTATAATAGTCCCAAATTATGCATGAGACAGACTGTTCTTCCATGCTGTTAATGTCTGGAAATCTGAAGTTGTGTTATTCTATTGTAACTGCTGATACGACATTTCTTAATTTTTCCTGCTAATGTTGAGTTTTGGCAACTAAAATTACGTTGTGGCAAGATAATCAGCAATTCAACATTTTTCTTTTTTTTTTTTCCCTTAGTGTGACCTACAAGAATGAGAGAAGTTTTAGCAAACATCCCAAACATAAGCTGTTTCAAGAGATCTTTACAGCTTTAGTTAAGAACAGACTTAGCTGCAGGTCAGTATATTGAACACATTCATATCCAAGGAGGGTCACGCTTTCTTGCTTTAAGCAAATAACCAAGATGCATGGATGTTTCCTCATTTGAATGAGGAAGAATTACAACACCTTAAAAAAATGGGGAGGAATAGAAAAAGATATTTTCTGGAAAAAAAAGGATGTGTTTTTCAGGATTTCTGTTACTATACACAACTACAGTGTGTTGTGTTTTCCCTTTTTAAAGCCCAAGTAAGGTCATGTAAGTAATTTGTAAATCTGGTACCTCTTTTTTTGCAAGTGAACTTTATCGTCTCAGTACCCACCAATGGGATGTCAGTGGCTTGGCTTCTTTTGCTAAAATTCTAAGAATAACTTGCGTTGTGCCTTCCCAAATTCTATTTATACATTGTGCCATACCTAGCTCATATTTTGTTTTTTGTTTTCTTTGGTATTTGTTGTTGATGATGGTATAGCAAATGCAGCCTTGTATTATAAATGAAAGCACCCAGGTAAGGCTAATGAAACAAACATATATTCGTAGGTATGTAAAACCCATTTAGTTGGCCTTTATAAATATTTTACTATGGCTGTGATGGTGTCCTCTCTTTGGAACTACTTCCATTGCATTGTGTCAGAGCGTTAGAAACTGTCACCCTCATCAACATTACATACTTTTGCTGGCATAACTGTGTTGGTTGGGGTGCAAGAAAAAAATCACACCCACTTACTGGCATCAGTGTGTTGGCAGAAATCCCAGTTGGAGGTAGTTCTCTTGACAAGAAAGCTGCGATCAGCTTTGCTCAAGTAGTTTGGATAAGGAGTAAAACTAAGCAGGTTGAAAAAAACCTGCTGGCATATGCTGGATATACACTAGGGTATCTAGTAACGTGTATTGTAAATGTCTATAGTAGAAGAGGCTCTCAAATGTTTACCAGGGTCAGAGAATTACTGTCCCTGCTTGGAAATGTGACTCATGCCTTGCTCCATTAAAGAAACTAACTTCTGTCAAGAGTCAAAGCTTTTTGAAAGAGTAACTCTGTAGAACCACTGTGGTAATGATCTTCAGGCCGCTTTAAAATCTGACCTACAAATTTTGCCTACCAGTATATGGTTGCCGTTTTCTTTCCGTGAAAGTTTCGTGCAGTTCTGAAGTGGCCAATTATGGAAGCATAATGAAAAATAGTATTACTTTGAGCAGAATATTGGCATAGAAGGGCTGAGATTTTGTTAGTATCTATTTGTAAAACATTTATTTTTATCAAACTATTTTTAGCCATTGGCGTCTTTCCCAATTGCAAATGATAAAAAGGGAAGAGAACTGCCACGTCTCATAGACTTCTTCCGTTCCTTGGAAACTTGCCCAGTTGTTACAGATTCTGTTCTCTCAGTTAAAATAACAACAAAAAAACGCACCACAAAGAGTCCAATTTTAGGTTTATTTTAAATAGGAAAATGGGGATACCTTCAGCAGACAATGGAAATAGTGATTCCATTACTGGTATTTTATGCAGGATTACTGTCCCTGGATGATTTGTGCATATCTGAGGTGTTTTCTGACAAGTCTTGTGCTGGGGAATTGTATGGAGAAATATAAAAGAGGAAGTTCTATTTGGAAGTATAATCCTATATCAAGAAGATTTAAACTAAATGACAAATTATTCCAAGGACTAGTGGTATTAGAGTTTTAAAGCCAAGGATAGATTATGATCATTCAAAAACTATTTAAAATCTAGCCATTTTTATTGCTGTAGCACCCATGTGTTTTTTTAATATTTTATGTAAGTGTATTTTGTGTACTGAAGTTTGATATGTGTTTTCTCAGTGATTTTGCCCTTTTGAGCCTTGATCCAAACACTTAAAGTAAGTTTATATCAAAGCCCGATCAGTTTGTGCTTAGAGATAAGCATGTACTTTTGTGCATCGGTTTAGTGTTATAATAAGGGATGGCTGGCAACATTCATATAATGAAATAAATTTATTTAGAGCTGTTACTATGTTTGTATATAAATGGTATTCTAAGGTCTATAGTACAGTATGTTATTCAGCTCTTGTAAATCACTAATCTTCTAGTCAACTGATTCCTGAATCAGTGTTTTATCTGTTTTAACACTTTTTAAAATTGTATTTGGTTTATGTTTTGAATATTTTTTTCAGGGAGTGGGTTAATCAGGCTCCATCAATCCATTTTCTTAGAGTATTAATCTGCCTGAGATTACTAATTAGGGATCCATGCTATCAGGTCAGTATGTCAAAATACCATTTCTTGTTTAAATAAGAGAATGCATATAAGCATCATGCATATGAGTTGTGTTGGTGCATGTGTATAAAAACGTGTGTTCTTATGGATGCATGCTTATATGTATGTGTTTCTATATGTGAAGATGTGATTTGCAAACACAGAAATTCCAAAAATGAATTTGCACTGTTAGTGCATAACTTCTTCGATTTCTGATACTTCTCATGTAGCATCTGTTGTTGCTAACCCTAACAAAGAACCTGTAAATCTCCATAATGGATGGCTTGATCATTGCTCTGAGCCCTAGACTCTGTACTTGACTTTACCGTAGATATGTATAATTCACATTATGTACTAAGTGCAGAAAACTGAAAGCTGCCTATTCTCCCTAGCAGCCCAATGCTCTGAACTACAAACAATTAGCTTTTAATTTTATTTTGGCTATTATAGTTATTATTCATAGGACTAAGCCTGAGACATTTGTTAAGATATTTGGTTTTGTGTATTTTTTTCCTGTGTATTCCAAAACTTATACTATTTTTTCAGTTTTAGAACATTTAAAATTTCACTTCTGTGTTTTTATTTATCTACGTACTATAAGTAATTCTGAACTCTGAAGGTGATAAGCATCTCCAGAATCTATTGACTTTGACCACTGGATTTAAGGTTTCTCAACATTCATAACAAACAGTTTATATTCTAGTGTTCTCTTATTCTGGAGTTTTCTGTATTTTGACTCAATTTTTTTTTCTTTTATTTTCTTTTAGGAAATGCTCCACAGTTTGGGTGGGATTGAAAATCTAGCTCAGGTAAAATTCCTCATAGTACCTTTGTCCATTATGTTGCATGTCAGTTTATAATGATTAGAATAAAATACACTGTAAAAAGCGGTGTACATATATTCTTGGTTTATGGAAAGAAGCGAGTCTATTCCTTCTCACATGAAAAGTTGGTGTGGTTTTTTTCACTAGTGCACAAAGCAGCTCTCCTCATAATCTAGCAGCATTTAACTCAGGACTTTTAGTTAGGAGTCTTAGCAAATGCCTGCTGAGGTGGGAGAAGGATTAGAAAAGTCTGCACAATTGTTTCAGT